>NW_021940535.1:15580052-15842011 GCF_001715985.3 Manacus vitellinus | reverse complement strand
CGCAGAGGGCAGGCGGGGCTCAGCCCCCACTCCCCGTGGGAGCCGAGAGACGGGGGAACCGGCCCCTGCTGTGTCCACCTCCGGCTGCGGCCACACAGGCGGGAGCCTGGGACAGGCTGCTCACAGCCAGCACCGAAATACTAGACCCAGCCCTAACCACCCGTTCTCTCCAGGATAACGTTTGGCCCAATTTTTGCGTGGATCTCGTTCGACCGAGGAAGACAATACAAAGGTGTAGGAGAAGCCCGATGCTCCGGCACGAAGCGGACTGGGCGCTGCGTGCCATGGGGTGAGGAGCGGAGCAAAGCCCGGCCAAGCTGCCTTGCACTGAAAGCAAAATAAACCGAGGAGCATCCCGCCGGACGACGCGAAGGCCGAGCCTCTGCGCCCCTTCCCGCGGCCGGCGAGCCCCTGTGCGGCTCTCGGAGGGGCTGGTCCCCGCCCGGGGCTCTGTTCCGGCCACCCGTTCCCTCGGGCTCTGCCTCTCTCGGGCTAGGGCAGGGACGGAAGGAGGTTTTACAAAGCTATACGTAGGATTTATGGGAGTTAATTTTACGATATTATAGACTGAAAGAATCCCGTGATTTAAAACATCCCCTCAAGACAGATGTCGCTTAGTTAAAGGCTGCTGCGGGTTTTTTCCCCCAAAACTCACTTAATCTCGCGTTCAACAGAACAAGGTAGACAAGCTTTCGATGTTGCTTAGATTTCCTGCGGATTGCACCGGAGAGGGGGACAGGAAAACAGTGACTGCCTTGGGTAAGGGAGACCTTCCCGTTTTGGTTCGAAATACGACGGGAGTGAAGTTCTCTCTAACGAACGAAAGGTTGACGAATCCTTCCCAGGCTCGGGGTTATTTTCAGCTCAGCTCGGGAGAGCTCGGGAGCAGCCTGGCCTCGATCCCTGCCTCGTACCACGCAGCTCCCGCCGAGCCAGGGTCCTGGCGGCGGTGACGGGGGAGGCCGCGCCGGGATTGGCCCCCGCGGGAGCCCCGTCGGACCAGGGTCTCCGCTGCTCGGAGACCTTCAGCGGCGCTGCGGCCGTCGAGAGTGTGAGGGAACTGCGTGTAACCCGGGGCTTCTTCATTCACTCTGTACGGTGCAGGAAGAGCTGTAACTCGCCCTCCTCCTTGTGCCTCCCTCCCCCCCCGCCCCGACCACCGCCCGCATTCCGCAAATTAAAGTTACCACAGTCACCAAACAAATTCTTGGGACCCAGTATTTGTCATTCCCATAGCCTGCAAATCTACCCACTCTGGCAAACGGGGGATTGCCCCCTCGTCTCCCTGCAAGCCGGTTCCGTTCTTGCTCCCTGCCGCGGAGCCCTACGGGTTCTGACCAGGAACATCACCGCACGATGTTGCGGGATGTTTCAGTCGTGTGGGACCAGAGACTTCTGAGTGGGTCCCGCAGCCTTTTAGATGTTATCTTAAAGATAACACTGCAGCGAAACAGAAAGGAGCATGTTAGGTTCATAAATCTGCTGAAATAACCTCCAAACCACAAAAAAATTGTTGAAAGAAAATGTAAGTCTTTGATGGGTTACATATTATCTTGTTTCGTTGGGCTTTATTCAAATAAGGAGCATCTGTGGCTCTAAAAAAGCTGTTCCAAAAGAGCTCATTTTCTGCAACTCAAGTTACAGTAGAGACACACTGGACCGAAGTATTTGATCCTTTGCTTTCAGGCTGGAGTTGAACCCTTTCCTCTTTCATCAGAGGTCAGTGTATCGGAAAACAGTCCCTGCGTCAAATAATTTCTTGGAATCATGGGACTGAAACTACTTAATTGAAGTACCCTGCTCAGAAGGGCCTAAGAAGGGAAATTTGGAACAATAAAATCTATCAGGCTGTTACACACTTTGATATGTATGTATATATATATGGAAATCCACGTATCACTGTTTATAGCCACATATGACCTTTAACCTTATAAATATGGATACAGATACACACACGCACACATAGACACACCCCCACACCCCCACTGGGTCTGTATAGACACCAAAAAAATTTTGGTTATCAGAATGACCGGCCACACTGTGCCATTGCTGTAGTCTTTCCCTGAAGTCCTGCTGCCACCACAGCAAGACTGATTGACAAGTATTTTCTGAATGCTGCATCTGAATATTTTCTGAGAGGTAATTTTTTTCTTTGTCTGATTTTGGTTAAAAACTACCTGTAGGTTTCTGGATATCCTTTTCAATCTGATTCCCAAAAGGCTTGAATACTTTCACCTTTATGTCACACTTGTGTGCTGAGATTTGCAGATTTTCTTTCTGTTTCTCCAGTCATCCATTCTGTTGTTTTTGGGGGTTTTTACCCCTTCAGCTAACACACAGAATATCAGGCAGGGCAAGTGAAAGATGGAACTTCCACTCTTTCACCATGTTCCAATGTCATTTTTCGAATCACTAAAGCTGGGATTTTTCAGATGTGGCTGGTCATATGTGAGTGCTTCCTTTTTAAATTCTTGGTACCTTTCTTTTCACGGCTGTTGAGTGCTTACAGCACTCGGAAAAATCAAGGAGGTATTAATACGCCTGTGCAAGACTTGGCATTTCAGCTTGTCGCTTAACTTCAGGGGCTGTTTTTATGAAGAAGCCATCTACACCCTTTCAGTGCTTGGGGAGTTTCATCTGTCAAACACACACAACAGCCATCTCTTTCATGGGAATGTTAGGAGACTGAATTAATTGAAAATGCTCTTTATATTCTGATGAAAACAAGTTCTGCTATAGCTGCAAAAAAGTCAATCCATTTTAATTTATGCCAAGCAGGATTTTCAATGTGCAGACTTATATCCTGAAGATACAAGCGTAGCTTAAAATCTACTCTGAGGTTGTGAAAACTTGAACCCAAAAGGGTTAAAAAGTAGAGTCAACTCTTGTTGAAACATATATATATGGGCTTTAAATAGGGGAAATCAATAGCCCTACAAAACCAAAGAACTATTATCTTTTATATTGACTGGGAAAAGTGTCACATTAACAACAATTTTACCTTTTGGTAATGATTCAATTTAGCTTCCACTTTCTTTAAAAAGGCAGCCTACAGACATACACATTAAATAATGGACATATGTACCCATAATAAGTGTAGGACTAATTTATAAAAATTAGAAAGTAAAGAATAGCCTTTTCTAGCTGAGATATATGAAACAGAAAGAACAGACATAAGTCAATGAATTAAGAGCTGGAAGAAACAGCTCAGTATTAGAAAATAAAGTGGAATCCAAAGCAGTCTCATTGGTCATTTCCTTTCTCCTCCTTCAAAGAAAAATAACACCTAAAAATCTTTAGGTGTGATTTTAAATTAAATGGAAATGTAATGGTTAGTAAAAACTAGGTCTGATCAGATTCAAGATCTGATCCTAATTGGTAAAACATGGTAGCGTACGGACAGATAAGGATAAACATGTTAAATGCTTGGAGTGAATTCTTAGCAATGGCTAATTTTGCTAGGTAAGACCACACAACAGATTTCAGTTGTTGGACTTATAGTACCCTATTGGCTAAAGAAAGAAAAGGGTGTTTCTCAGAAAGTGTAAGTCTTCGTAAAGTGAATACCTTTGTCATTTTGACAAATATTTGGGAAATCTACAAAAAGGGGAAATTATTAAATTGTCTTTAGCTTCTAGGTGACTTTCCATGCTCCAAATGGAATTGTAGAAGCTTACTGAAAGAAAGAAAGAGACTGAAATTAGGATCACAAACACAACCACAACCACCACCACCATTTCATATTTTTAATATGGCTCATGGCTTGAACAGGTTCTCTCTTTGCTGAGTAAAAAACTGTCTGGATGGCCAAGATGATGTGATGGTGAATGGTGCTACATCCAGTTGGTGGCCAGTCACAAGTAGTCTTCCCCAGGGATCAGTGTTGGGGCCAGTCCTGTTTAATATGTTTATCGATGATCTGGATGAGGGGATCGAGTGAATCCTCAGTCAGTTCACAGACAACACCAACTTGGGTGGGAGCATTGATCTCCTGAAGGTTAGGAAGGCTCTACAAAGGACCTGGGCATACTGGTTGACAGCTGACTGAACATGCACGAGGGGGCCAAGAAGGCCAATGGCATCCTGGTCTCTATCAGAAATAGTGCAGCCAGCAGGACCAGGGCAGTGATTGTCCCCCTGTATTTGGCACTGGTGAGGCCATACCTCAAATACTGTGTCCAGTTTTGGGCCATTCACTTCAAGAAAGACATTGAGGTGCTGGAGCATGTGCAGAGAAGAGCAACCAGAGCTGATGAAGGATTTGGAGCAAAAATTATGTGGAGCAGCTGCGGGAGCTTGGTTTTTTTACTCCAGAGAAAAGGAGGCTCGAGGGCAGGGTGGGAGACACCCTACTGCTCTCTACAACTACCTGAAAGGAAATTAAAGCAAGGTGAGGGTCAGGCTCTTCTCTCAGGTAAGGCACGGTAGGAGGAGAGGAAATGGTCTCAACTTGTGCCAGGGAAGGTTTAGATTGGATATTAAGAATAACTGCTTTACTGAAAGAGTTGTCAAGCATTGGAACAGGCTGCCCAGGGCAGTGTTTGAGTCACTGTCCTTGGAGGTATTTAAATGACATGTAGATGTGGCACTTGGGAAAACGGTTTAGTGATGGACTTGACAGTCCATAGAGATGGACTGGGTTGAGCGTTGGACTTGTGATCTTAGAGGTGTTTTCCTGACCTAAACGATTCTATGATTGTTCGTGCATAGGGATCTCCGAACAGCTCTTCTTAAATGTTTGCTTTTTCACCCTCCAATAAGTTTAATGAGGGATGCCTAGCACCTTTTCCCTGGTTTTAAAGCAAGATCACTTACTCACTTATAGATTTGTGCCCATAACCATCCTGACAGTCACACAACAGAGATGTGAGAACATGACAAGATCCATGTCATGGGTGTGCCAGCCACAGATCTGGGCAGTTTGATCGTATTTGTATTTACAGATCTATTATAGTCAGTTTTTAACAGCTTGCTTCCCCTTATTTGTATGAGAAATTACTATTAAAAGAGCCTGGATTCAGCAATCACAGCAATTAAAATTAACTGCTCAAATGCGGTGGAAAGATGTTCTGCTTTTTTGTTCTATCACTTTAAAAAGTACAATTTTATCATGTGAAGGCCCTGATAAACTTCATGCTGCTTGGGGCTTATGATGTCAGAGCTATGAAATATTTCCTGCTGATAACATAATAGCTGAGAAATATGAGTTTTGGGAGGTTTGGGGTTTTGTTTTGCTCTTTGATATGAGGCTTACAGTGGGAAAACAATTAACTCGAGGGGCTGAAAAAGCGAGTAGCAGTGGGCTACCGTGTAATTGCAGAAACAATGAGGAATTTCACCTGGTAGCATTTGTGACAGCAATCAAACAGCAAGGCCTAGCAGGGAACCACATATTAAATAACTGCGGTGTTGGGCAAGTCCGCTATAAAGCAGAAAGGGGACGACATATGTAGTCTCTGGGAAGGTGAGAAGACAGCTGTAGGGTTCTCCTCCCAGGGAGAGCTCGGGTTTGCTAGCTGCCTGCCCCGGTTCTCGCCAGCATCCCGCTGCTACCGGGGGCGGGATGGAGCCGGCATCTTCCCTTCCAGCCGGCCCAGGCCTGCTCGGGCTGACCACGGCGGGAGGGGAGCCCAGCGGAGGCAGGACCGCCGGGGGCCGCGCTCCGAGGGTGCCTCCACAACCGGGCAGGGGTCTGTGGCGGGGTCGGCGGGGGCAGCTCAGGCCCCGCATCGCTTCCCCCGAGCCCCCCGGTTGCGAGGACCCGCCCAGCAGCCGCCCGGACGGGGGCGGGAAGGGCGGGCGCGGGGTGCGGGGAGCGATCCCGGCCGGGAATGCTGCCGCACCCCGGCTCCTCACAGGCTGCCCCGCAGGCAGTTTCAGGCTGGGGAGAGTGCGGGGGTGTGTGTGTGTGCGGAGGACATGCCGGCTTCTGCCTCTGTCCCCGCTCTTTTAACCATTTTCCAAACATCGCTGCCAAATCTTCCGACCTGCAAAATGACCGGGCAGACCTCACCCCTCGAATTAGCTGCGGGGAGTCCCGGCAGAACCCGCTGCAGCCCCGCGAGGGAGCCCCGGAATCCGCACATCTCCATCCCCATTCCTATCTGCAGCGCAGGATCCGGCGAGCGATCCTGCCGGATTAACGGGGGCTCTTTGAAGTCGCGGTGTCGCGGTGATGCCAGGTCGAGGTGCTTAGGGCTGCCCATTCAGTTTTTAATTCCCACTAAGCTCTTATAAGTACCTGCGCTCACAGACCTCTGCGCCTTCAAAACAAGTGCATGCACGCAAATAGCTCCAAAATTACCCATCTGGGTATTGGCAAGACCAAAGGCAAACCCGAGCAGAGTCGTTAGAAAATAATCGAAGCAAACGGGCACTTTCTTTGCCACGTGAATTTCGGCCGGGAAACCCGTCGGCAGGAGCGGCAGTTTCAAAGGTGTTCGCACCTGCGGAGCCCGCGCCCGCCTGAGCGCGGGAGCCTGGGGTGCCGCGGGGCGGGAGGGTGGCCAGGGCTGAGCCCCCTCTCTGCTTAAGTGGCCAGAAAGAAAAAAAAAAAAAAAAGCCATCAAAACAACTGCCATCAGAAAAACATTAGCTGAGGAGGAAACAGCTGTGGACACCCCGGTGAGATACCCACTCGCTCCGTGCAGGAAGAGTTTTTGCCATTGCTACCAGTCCCACAGAATCGTCCTCCTCGGTTTTGTTTGTTTAGCAGCTGAAATTTAGAATACATACATGGCAGAATGAAGTTCCATTATGAAGAAAGAAAAAAGATGTGTTTTACGTCTCCACCCCCAAACCCACACCCCTCACAACCGATAACTGCTTTGCTACCACAATTTGTTTTTCGGTGACACAAGGGCAGTATGAAATGTTCCCTGCACCACTTCTCTCCAAATAACTTCAGCCTGATGTATAAGCACTGCGTTTTCTAGGAGGTTAGTGAGGGAAAATTTTAGCTTGCAGAGTTTTTTTACAGATGAGAACAGACAAATGAGAAACATCACAGAAGAACGTTTAATCATATCACAAATACATATTCTTTCCATGTTGTTTTTTGTTTGTTTGCTTTTCTGTGTTGGTTGGGGTTTTTTTACTATATTCTTTCCTTTTTCCACTAATCACGTTTCAGGCAATTACTGGTTCTCCTGCTGCCCATGGCTATGGATTGAAGAGGAGAAAAGGAATGGGTGTAATGAATGTGAAAAGGATGTGGAAAAAAGTCTTCTGATCTTTTGTTTTAAGTGTTGATCTAAACTACAGTACAACCCTCTTCAGTATGACCCATTAAAAAGTAGCCTAAAAAGGTTCGGTGTAGCACTCAGACCCTGCTGTCCACGGGTTAGTGAGGCCTTGGTAAACATAATGCTATCGTGGCAACATTTCTGCCTCGTTCACACCTTATTCAGCCCTACTCAAGCTAAAAGCCCACCTTCCAATTTGCCTTATATATAGCCTAGGGCATAAGGTAGCTGTGAAACAACGGAGCGGGTAACATACAGAGCCCCAGGATGATGGTAATAGAGAACAGGGGCTGTGCTCCTGGTGCCAGCCTTGTGGCAGGGGACAGCCTGGGACCAGCTGGATGGCTGTCCTTGGTTCCTGGAAGGAATCCCTGCCTCTGCTGCTCCAGCTCTCTGTGCAGCCTTTTCTCGTAAATGACATGTGAGAGTGAATCAGAGCTAAAGCAGTCAGTCAGCCTCTGAGGTATCATTGCAAGGTGAAGGACATGCTTTTCCTTCAGCCCAGGCAGCTACCAGACCAGGAGCCTTCCACGTGCGGAGCAGATGGCAACCACCACCTGAGCCATCCTTCCTCCAGTCACTAGCCTTTGGAAAAAAGAGTGGGATGTCACAGGGTCATGGTCTGTGCTGTCATAACAAGAGCAGTCAGGGCAGAGAACAGTGATTGGCAAGTGGCAGAGCTACACCCAGTGTAAGTTTGCAGGACAGGGTAAGCTGTGTTGTATTTGTGTTTGAGCCACTGGTTGATGTGGGATACTGGCATGCTCCTACCAGGCAAGTGTTCTTCGTGTCCACCCAGGGCTCGAGGACTTTCTTGGCCGTTTATTTCATCACTTCTCTACATGTGGTGTAGTAGGTGGGAGGTCCTAAGGGATGTATTTTTCCTGCATTGCCTGTTTCTGAATGCTAACAACTCTGGGGAATATTTGATGAAAGGTGGCTGTTGGGAGACCCTGAGTACGATAAATGCTGTTCAAAATCCACCTTTGAAGCAAAATAATAAAAAATTCTGCTGCAAACATGGAAAAACATCCCACCAGGCAGCAATTACGCAGGTTTCAGGAAAAAAAGAGAGCAAAGCAAGCCTGCACTTCCATCTGGTAGCAGAGCAGCTCTGGAAGAAATCGTCCGTTTTGTTTCACCTTTCTCCTTCTGGGCTTTTGGGTCTCACCTATCACCTTTCACCATCAGTCAGACCTCGTTCAGGTGCTGTGGGGTGCGTGGTGCCCCCGAGGGCAGGACCCGCCTGGGGAGCAGCACGAGCGCCGGCTGGGGGGACACTAGTGGGCGCCACTGTGAGCCGCTGTCCCGGTTCGCTGAGCGCTCCGCTCGTCCCTGGGGCTCCCCGGTTCCACGCTCGGAGAAAGTGGCCAATTATTTTTCTGTCTGAAAGAGTCTGTGATGTGGCAGAGAATGACAGCTCCAAGGGAGAAAACACCTCTTCATTAAAAAGTGCTGCTAAGCACACTGAATATCCAGATCCCAGCACCCAGTTGCACAAAGGTTAGGATGAGAGCCAACAAATGATGCATTTTCACAGATATTTTTATATACACATGCACATATATACATGTGTGTACAACATACATGCAGACATACACACACAAACCCACAGGCTCTCTTTCAACACACGGTGGCCAAAATCCTTTAAGTTCTTACTGAGACAAAACTCCTGCTAAAGTCCAGTTATGCTGTCGGTTTTGTTGTGATAGGAATCACCTAGGAAAAAAACCAATTAATTTGGTTACTAAAAGCAAGGAGAGACTTAGCTTCATGGAAACAAATAGTTAGGTCTTCGTTGAGAGAAATATTAAACAGAAAAGAGAAAGCAATAATCTGTGCCTTACACACCTCTTGAGAGGCCGCAGGGAAGAGAGGGCTGCTACATTTTGTAGGTTCCATTTTATTTAATTGCATCTTGGTGATTTTAATGATTGCAGGAATTCATTTTAATGAATGAGAAAGTATTTTTAAAAAAGATAGAAAATACATATTAATCATGTGACAGTGCAGAATTGGGGCTTCTGATGAGGCACATGGTGTTATAGAAGAGAACCATTCTACCACTGATACCAAAGAAAGATCAAAATGGAAGCTGCATTTTGGGATGTGATTTTTAACAGCCTTCCATTTCTTTTCCTTCAGAAATTCTGAAAGGCTGAGAAGGCGGCACTTTAAGGAAAAGATGGGAGAAGAAGTTATAGCATCAATGGCTATAGGAAGTCAGCAAGGTGGAAGTCATTGTTCCCACAATGGCTTTGTAGAAGAGTTTACACACCAAGATGAACAGAAGCAGCTCTCAGCCTTAACCTGACTCCTCACGCCCCACCAGCTTTCCTTAGCCTGGGTCCCTGGCTGCCTGTATTCATGCACCGAGCTGCCTGAGCTCAGAAAACTGCTGCCTGTCTCCCACAGAGGCCCAGTTACAAGCCTGACTCTTCCTTAGCCTACCCCAGGAGGGTGGCCCAGGTGGGATGCTCGGAGCATCACACTGAGGTTGCTTTGCAGATGAGCCCCACCCCCTCTTACGCACATCTCAGTAAAGCAGGAAAGCTTCCAGACAGAATGAGGGCAGGGCAGCAAGTGACCCTCTGGTTATGGCCATCCATTATTTATAGGGGGACATACTGAGATAAACCACCACCAGTTCCATCAAAACTGGGAGAATATTCCATCTGAACTGTAATACAGGGGTGCAGTGATGAATAAAGAAGGGGACAAACTCAGATATTTGACGTTCAGGGCTGAGCAGTGAGAAATGTGGAAATCTTGTGCTGACCAAACGGTTAAATCCCTGAGACTATGACTATGCCTTTATTTACCAACTTGTCAGAATCATTAAACACAACATTTTTTAACCTTTCCTGCTGTTTTATTTTGAAATTTCCACCTCCCTATGTCCTCTCACCTGACCATATAACAACACCTTTCTCAGCATCCTAAAGAAGGAATTTGCAACAAGGCAGAAATGCTTGAAATATGGGAAATAACTTCCTCCTTTCCTAAACAATTTACAGATCATAGGCACTTGTTTTCAGTAAAGATTTTAAACCACAGTAACTTACTTTCAGTAGAACTTTAAATCCTGCAGCAGTCATCTTTGTTCTCCTGTTGCAATGCAGAACTGTTGGGTTTTGGTTCTCCAATATTCGTATTTGATTATTTTCTGCTTTAAATATGTTCTAACATAACCATAACACTATAGTGCTTTTCCATACTTAGCATATTCATCACCTTGTCTCCCTCTCAACTTCTTGATTTGCATGGAAGAAATCCATGTTACAGAGAATGCAATCTGCAAGCCAATAAAATCCTGTCCCATGGGAGGAAGGAGTCAAAGTGGCACACATAGCTCAGATGAAGAATATGAAGTACATACAAGAACATGATCCTGCGACACATGAAAGGCCCATAGTCCAAGTGCAGCATGCCAGGTAGAGAATTGTGAGAAGCAGTGAAAGGACTCTGGTTGCAGTTCCACCAGGCATTGGTTTTATTGACAAAAGCAGACCATGAAATCTCTGGTTCCCTTGCAGTTGGCTGTCCACTCCTGTGGCTCAGGTCTCTGCTCCTGAATCTGTATGAACATTTGGAAGACTGGGCTGTTAGTCAAGACTTGAGGGTAGTTCTGCTTAATAATTACCTCATTCCAAAAGGGTGTGCTTTTAACCTTGTTTTTTTTCATTTGGTGATCAGGTTCAGCATGCAATCTTACTGGCAGCTGCATCAGCACAATGAAGGCAACGAGCAGCATTACAGGAACAAAACCAAAGCTGTAGGGTAGAAACTTCCTCTGTTGGTTTCACAAGCACCCTGTTGACCCCTCCCTGGCAGATAAGCCAGGTCAGGTTGGCCAGGTTGTTGTCTGCCGCCTGCCTTCAGCACCCAGGGCTCTGTGCTCAGCAAGCGTAGACTCATGCACTGCTGTAGCACCCAGTGGTGCCACCTGACCTAGTTTAGGCTGGGGCACGTGGTATAGTTTCTGTCAAATTGGTCCACACGCCCCACAGAGGTTTAGCCCACTGCAGGCAAGTAGGCAGCATCTGGTTCAGTGTAAATGCTGCTGGTGCAGAGTCAACCTGTTGCCATGTTTTGAAGAAATCAGAGCCCAGGTGTGAGTGTGCCAACCAGCAACCCGAGGTCCATGGCCACAGTACTTCTGATTTAGTACAAAGAACCTTAAAACCATATTTGTTGAACCACGGTCTGATCGACTTGCAGCTCCTGACCTTCTGTAACATTGTAAGGCATATATAGAGATACATTATGATTTTCCTGAAAGTGTTGCACCCTCAGCTCTGGCAGCTGGTGTGGCTGCAGCACAGCCGTGTATATGGCAGGGGCTGGGGCAGTAACACCATCAGCCCTCCGAACTCCAAGCAGAGCAGCAATTAGAGAGTTAAAGCAGCCAGCACTGGTTTCTCTCTCCAGATTTGATCTCAAACACCCAGGACAGAGGCAGTTACACCTCTCTGAACCAGCTTTCCACTACCTGCCTTCCTCTATATTCACTTGCATAAAACCCAGTTATAAATCTGCCAGTTCAGAATAGTAATAGGCAGTGGCAGATCACGCCTAGTTGCACTTTCTGTCTCTCTCACCAAAGTGTAATCTAGTGGTATCTGAGAAGGCTAAGAGCTAGAATGATGATTTACTATGGTTGGTTAACATAAAGCAAGGCTGCTGCAGGTTCACAGCACTTTGCTTTGGGGCATGCCCTTTTCTTCACTCCTGTTCGCAGCTGTGGCCTGTTAGGCTAGGCTGGTCTGACCACTGGTGGGATCTCCTTGTCAGCCAGAAACCTAAGTCAGTGCTTAAAATCCACGCTCATGGCCAAGATCCCCGTGTGGTTGTGCTAGGGGTCATATGCTGTGCTACAGGGGCCAGAACCCCCAGTGGAGGAGTGAAGTGACTCCATAAACTTTTATGACCACTAAACCACACCTAACTGAAACCACAGCCTTGCAAACTTTGGTAAGTGGACTGTGTGCCCATTACCTGAGCGAAGGCTTTGCCAAAATTGTCTTTGAATTTGTTCCCCATTACCCATCCTCTCCTTCCAAATAACTGAGTCTGCAGAGACTTCTCATTTCTCTGCAAAGATGCAGACTCTGTACAATGCCACTCAGATGAAATTTGCCTCAGTCTATGTATTCAGTTAGTGACAGGTCTATGTGGAAGACTTTAACTTAATGCAGAGCCTATCTTAGTAAACATCAGTAGTTTTCAACTGATACATCTAAAGCACTCCCAAAACTTGACTAAGAAAGGTACATTCAACCATGTAGTATCTTCTGTAAAACTGCAAGACCTTCAGTAACATTAACTATTTTTTAAAAAAGGTTGCAGTTTCCATAGAAAATGTTCTAAGGTCTGTGAATTAGATGTGCTCAACTCTGCTATAGCAAATCCCTGAAAAGCACAGGTGAACAGCCTCCTGAGGAAAGACAGGCACGGTGATGTCTATTAAAACCTGATTGAATACTTGACTTGCATAGCTTGTTGCATTTGGAAATTTTGACTTAATAGAATTTGGAAGCAGTTATAAAAAAACGAGAGGTGGAAATGATGTTTGTAACAAGAAGCACTAAAAAAAGCTTAGCATAATACCACTGTAAAAATTCAGTTTAAAAAAATTAGGTACAGCCAAACTGCTGTTAAGGTGGTCTGCTTCAGACCATACACACAGGCATTTAAACTGTGACAGCTAAAAAAAAGTTTCACGATTACATCAACTTTGCCAGCTGAACGGTTACTATCATTCACAGGAAAATAAACCAGTGACTAAATAAAAAAAAAAAATTACAAGACTCCCCCCCCCTCATATTTCTCAATAGCACTGAGAACTCTCCCTGGTTGTGAGTCACATGAACTCGGCAGAGATTTACCAGGGTTGAAAAATCTCTCGGGAGTTTAGGCACTGCATTTCCCCACAGAGCCCCATCCCAACCCCTCTGTCCCTCACTGTCTCACCAGTATCTATCTGCAGCACCCCAGCTACATCTTTGCCATTTCTTATTTTTCAGTGTGGGCAAGTCTGTGGTGTACTATTGACTCGAGCAGTCTTGCACCAGCACTGGTCTGTCCCAGTACCCAGGCTCAAACCTACTTTCTACCTTCCCAGGAGTGCTCCAGATCTGTGTCCTGCTGCCCTGTGAGCTGCACTGTATATGTGTCCCCGCTATGCAGGGATGGCCAGGGCTGCTGCATTCTGAGACAGGTCCTAATGTCATCCCACAGCTGTTGGTACCCCTGAATTGCCCCATCAGCCTCTCAGCACACCACGTACCAGGAGCTACTGATGGTTTATCTGATAGTAGTCCACGTCCAGCTGGGTTTCCTGCAACCAGCACTGAAGTACTCCAGAGTATACAACCAGCTTTTTATGGTCTCAACACTTTAAACTTCCTCTGGAGGAAAAAGCAGAGCAGATGGTGCCTGGACTGGGAGCAACTCACCTTTGACGTCTTCAGAAAGAGCAGCCTGGCCAAAGGCCACTAGCTGTCCTAAATAACCCGAGCACCTACGTATCTGTCCTTTCCTGCTATTATTCTGGCTCTTCTTGCACCAGCCCTATGAGGGGGTTCAGCCACCAGTGCTGACACTCTGGAGTTGAATATGTGTAATCTTAAAAATCGATTATGTTACATTCCAGTGGACAGGTGCAGAAACAGTCATAGGTTGAGCTTGGTTACCTTACTTGGCTTGGCTACCAAAATAATTTGTCCTTCTTAACGCTGAAATAGGGACAAATTTTACTAAACACTCCTCTTACAGCTAAATATGTTTTTAAGAAGTATCTAAAGTGATGGCAGTTGGAATACAGCATTTAAAAAAAAACCCAAAAGACCTTGATCATGTAATTTACTTAAAGGAAAAAAAAGTACAGGTTTTATTTTTCTACCTTCTCCTTAACCCCTACAGGCTGTGATATTGTATGTGTAAATTCAAATTAACACTTCTCCCATCTGGATTTCTGTATATTTAAATTGGAGGCTTGGAATAACATTTTTCCTTTTAGAATAAATGCTTTTGAGAAACTAATGTGTTTGAAGAGCAATGGTTGGCTGGCTGACCGTGCTAGTACCCAACTAGGAAAACCACAGTCAGCTCTGAAATTACTTGGTCAAGTTTTTTTCACATTTATAGCCTGAGGAGACATTGGTGTTTTTGTAGGCAGAGCACATTAGCTGATAAATATTTTTCTCTAACTTTGTCAAGCTGTCATTTTTACCCTAACCATGACCTCCTATCTCTACCCTTGCCCTTTTTTCTGCCAGTCCCCTGTGCTGCTGGGCACTGCCATCTGTCAGCAGCTTTACCTCCTACCTGCAGGGCACCCTGTCCCTTGGGGAAGCATGGTAGTCACTCCAGTTGCTCCTTACTCGAATCTCCTCTGTGAAGCAGGAAGGCAGGTTGGGTACAAAGGCATGGCTGCCTCAGGGCTGATGGGAAAACCAAAACCTCAAGAAGAAACCTGCCAAGACACCTGCATCAGTAACTGGGGCAGAGCAGAGCATCACCCGGGGCCTGGGCTGCACTGCTCTGTGGATGCCCTTCTTGTGAGAGCCAGCACCTCCACCTGACCACTTCACCCCAGCAGATGGGCTGAGCCCGAGTGAGAGCTTGTGATTTGCCTGCACATGCTGCAGTCAGCTGCAGAAAGGCAAGGGCTGTGAAGTCCTCAAAACCAAAAGCACTAGTAGGCAGCACCAGCCCATTTCTCTCTGCCCCACTTTTGTTTGCAGCTTCCCCCAGCTCATCCCTCCCCCACAGCAGGGCAGGAATCAGAGAGGAAAGTTTGCTCCACCATTCCCAAACAGATGCCCTGCCGGAAACCCACCAATGAACAGAAACAGCTCCTCTTCAGCCTCCTCCTCACCCTCGCAGGTGTGTGAGGAGGCAGGCAAACAGGGAGGAAGTGTCCCCTGGACTCAGACTGCTCTGTCCCCATCCATGTCCCCCGGGGTGCCATCACAAGGGGCAGGAAGCAGCAATCACTCAGCAAATTTGCCTCAGCTCACTTTGACTGACTCAGAAGACAAAAAGCCTCAGAAGTCAATTGGCACAGCTTGAAAGCAAATCCCAACACCCCCCACCCCCACCCCGCCTGCCCCAGCAGCTTTCCAGACTCCAACGCCCGTTCCCAAACTCAAAGAGCTCTTGCTGCATTAAGATGAGATGCTTCTCCTCGACTTCAGCTGCTGTGGATCCCCACCTTGCCCACAGAAGTCTGAGGAGAGAGCTGGCCTTCCCGGGACTGTGCTGAAGCATGGACACAAGCAGCTGGAGGAAATGCTGCTGCTGGTGTTGGGGTGGTCAGCATAGGGTGTGCCACAATTTCAGCGGGAGGGTAGGAAGAAACTGACAGGCTGTTTGCTGATATGATCACAGCTTTTTAAAACAAGCTTATGCTGCAAAAGCCAAGACATTTCAGATTATGATTTTCAGCATGCTGCTGAGGTGGTGTGGCGGCTCCCAGCAAATGCAATTCAGAACAGCTCCGCAGGAAGCCACACACACCAGAGAGCAGCCAGAAATCCAAGGCACAATGCTGCACCCCTTGAGTCTAGGGGAAGCTGTGGGTGATGGGGCAGGTGGCAGGATGAACCCACAGGCTTTCAAGGATTCTCCCTTCCTGCATCCCCACCTGCCACAGCCCTGCACACTTCACTTGCTGCGCTGTCATTCCTTACTCTCAGGTAAAGTTTTTACCTGACCAGAACTGGTGCCAGGTCCTCCCCAACCTGAGCTGATACCATCATGCCAGTAGGAATCTGATCTCACCTCTTCAGTGCAGAATGAATCAGATGCTGTAGCTATGAATGGCTGCCATTCCTCTCGCTCCCAATGCCTCTGGGAAAGCTTTTTCACCTATCACTCACTGGCCAGGCTGTCAAGCACCAATCACAGCCCAAATGCCCTCATACGCCCGGGGACAGCCAGAAGTGCAGAAGAACAGCTCAGTGGGCAGAGCAAACCCTCCAGCAGCTCTTGCCCCACGCTGGGTCCCACCCATAGCCACACACCTGCTGTATGCAGAGCCCAAGGTCTTGCCTGCTTGCATGCAATTAGGAAAGAGGAATGTGGATGTCATGGACAGTGGGAGAGGATGCAGCCTTTTCATATTGGTATCACTACCTGTAGAACATAAAAGTTCCAGTATGTTTCTGTACATTGTGGGAGCAGCCTTTTTTCCCCAAAAAGGAAGCCCAAAGGAGCTGAAGTTGATATGTTTCTGCCTCAGGTGGTGATCCCCATTCCTCCCATGCCCTGTTTCTTCCTTTCCCTGGTTTCGGCTCAAAGACTCCTTCCCAACTTGAACTGTTGGTTCTTCTCAGTGTTCACATGGCCCTTCACTTTAATTTACTCAGCTGATGGACAATCATCCATGTGATTTTCCTGTGTCCATTCACATGAAAATCATGATTTACTCTATATTAACATTCTGCTGATTTGAATCAAAGCAGGGTCTGAGGAGCAGACTGGGCAGGTGGAGAAAAGAAGGGATGAAGAGAAGGAAACAGGACATCTTCCTATAGATGGCAGAAATCAGCTCAATTGAATCACCTCTATTCCTCTAATTAAAGATACTTAAAGAAGCAGCTTTATTGATTTTTATTTATTTATTTATTTATTTATTTATTTATTTATTTTAATGTTAGAAGAGTAGCTTATCAGACACTTTGTTACTCTTCCTTCAGATCTGATGTTTTCCTTTAGAAAATGCTCTTGCTCAAATATAAAGTCCTGCTTTATGCAGCACTGACTAAGAAATCCTAGGGGTTTTGTTGCAGAGAAGCCAGGTTAGAGGCATTAGGAGGTAGTTACCAGTTTAGCCAACCAAAGGCACTAGGTAAGGGCATAATTCTACTGTATGTGCATAATACTTTGCCAAAGCCAGACCTTGGTGTCCTGCTCACACCTTGCTGCGCATTGTTACTGCCAGAAGCATTTGCTGGGTTTTTTAAATTCAGATAAGCCTTTCTGTAGTTAATCGATAATATCTTGCACTTCTTAAAGGATAAGTGCACTTCTTGCATTTATCTTCTCAGCACTCCAGCCCTTCCAGCAGTGTACCCAGCCCAGGGTTAAAGGCACCTTTAAAAAAACCTCAAAACAATCAAACCCATCGACGATTTATCTATATGTTTGTTAATACAATGGAACTTGATCCAAAATAGGGTACAGCGAAAAGACCATATGTCTTCAAAAGAATTTCCTTTGGACCACACACATAAACATCAAATTATTTGATTAAAGGGGTTGAAATCCTGCACTTAATTTATTCCTGGCCTACTGCATGTTTCATCACATGCAAATGTGATTTTTTTTCTGGGGGCAAAGGGAAAGGTTTGTGCTGTGTTGTTCTATCAATTATCTCCTTAAGCAAGCTGAAAAATCATTTTGCCTTTGCTAGGACTTTGAATCAAGTTAACCGAACCTGCTGATTTTATTAGGCAATTTGGGTGTGACGATAATTTAAAACACCTAACAAGGTTGACAACATTGAGCACTGTTCATATGGTGCATATGGTGTATATAATGCTCAGGTCTGACCTGATGACATCGTGGCTGTAGGTACAGTGTTGTTTGACTCTGGTTCTGGGGAAGGTGACTGCAATGCATTCAGGAGCAGGAAGCCTACGGCAGAGCTAGCTGAAAAACAAATGGAGAGGTGGGAAGGATCGAGTTCATGGCATAAGGAAATACTCTACAGATCATCAAGAGACTAACTGGATGGCCACAAAGAGATTTTTGTCAAGGGTTTTATACAGCTAAAATCAATTCATTCACTTCATCTGTTTTGAACATACTGAGGATGCAGCTAAAGATGTCACAAATGGTTAGAGTTGCCTGGAAACCTCCAAGGTGTCAATTGACCATATTTTTAGGTGCAGGAATGTTACATGGACACACCACAATTTCACCAGTGATTCTTTAAAAAACGAATGGAGTCAGAAACCTACAAGGGAATAAAAATATCAGGAGAGTGAAGCTGAGTTGAAGCAGGGTAACTCAAAAATCAATATTTTGCTTTTAAACTCTTAAGGGGAGGCCCAGGAGGGCTGCACTCATTTTGTCCTCCTTCCTTATTGTCCTTGGAGGATTGGCTGAGAAGTGACAAGGCTGCTCAGTACTTACTGCAGGACATTCCTCGCTTGCAAGCCACTTGTTAGAGTACTTGGCTGCTTCCCTGCCCAGGGCCTGGCTTTCACTGAGCAGCATCAGACAACAGTCAAGCCAAACATGAAACTAAAGATGGAAAAAGGGCTCCTCTCCTGTTGCTGTACGAATGTGTTGAATACCCCTCTGTCCACAAACTCAGATTGTACACAAAAATGGGTCATTGAATCTCCAGCATACTTGGCACAATCCCAAGGGTTTGCATTCAGGGTGTAAATTCAGTCTGAGATCACTCCAGAGACTGAGCCTGTGGTGAGGGGAAGAAGAGGCCACGGAATTGTATCCTGCCCCTTTTGCTTGTGACTATTTCTTGTGCCCCTATTTGTCTGTAACTTTGTCTAATACAACTGGGGGAAAAGGAGGAAAAATATTTTTCTCTAAGCAGAGGTGGACAGAAGGCCAGGAAACTTCTGGGGGGCCATTTTCTGTAGTTATTACAGTGTAAAAAGATATGTCCAGAAATGGTTATAAGGTCCTTAGGTCTTTGACTCCCAAACTGGTTCCTTGGGGCCACACACACCCAGATAAAGCATAGCCACGCTGGGGGGTAGGATTCTTCAGGATGAGGGGTGCAGACAGTTCACAGAGGTCTAAGGCAGACTTTGGTCAAGCCAAAGATGCTGCACTGAAAAATTCAGTCTGTGCTCTTGTGTGGTCATGTTTGCAGGATTCAAACAGCTGAGAGTGAACTATACATTTCTGCTCTAGGGTGAATGAAACAGGAGCAGATTTTTTTTTCTCTCCCTCAAACAAGGAGTACTTTAGAGACCAGTGGCTGGCCAGCTGAAATTATGGATGGGCCATTAAATACTCCAGTTTACCAATATCCGCCTGTGTACTCCCGTCACCTCTACAGGACGCAAAAAGGGGCCTGTGGTCCTGCAAGCCCTGACCTTGGCATCGCAAGGGGGCTGTGTCATGGCAGAGCCTCCTTCTTGACCCACAAGGCAGCAAACACACCATGAGCAGTGCCACTGAGGAGAATGGGGGGACAGCAGGATAATGGAGCATGCAAATCTACAAAGTCATCCAGCACCAAACTTCAAAAATGCTTTTATTCAAGTCGTAAGGTGATGGGAGCTAAATGCCTCAGGACTTTCAAAGCTCTGGACCTAAATCCCTACAAAAATGGGTGGGTCCCTTTGGGCTCTTTGCAAGCCAATAAACCAGAACCAGCACAGGCATAGAGTGGAAGATTCATGATCCTCATCCCCGCTCTGCTTGATCCACAGCAATACAGTTCACTAGGAGCATTGCC
The DNA here is from genome assembly GCF_001715985.3 of Manacus vitellinus. Taxonomy (NCBI): domain Eukaryota; kingdom Metazoa; phylum Chordata; class Aves; order Passeriformes; family Pipridae; genus Manacus; species Manacus vitellinus. The sequence continues at coordinate 15,822,322 of NW_021940535.1, read as the reverse complement.
TTGGCTTCAAGATCACCTCTTGAAAGAACGCTTCCACAAACATCTGTTGCAAGAGGTACAAACATTTGTGGACCCTGGGCCTTGAGATCAACACCAGAGCAGGACGTGAAGGCTGTGTAGCATCTTGGGGAAGCCAAAGTTTCCACCTTCTCACCATATGAAGTCAAGGCCCTGTGGGGCAAGGAGAGTCATGCAGATACAGCCAGGGGATTTAGTTTCTACAGACCTTCAGGCAGCATGTGAGCTTCTTGATACAGCTGAAGCACAGAGCTACACAGTCGTCATCCATCCGAACCCTCTCCAGCTGTGTGTAGCTCAGCTGCCCCACTGACAAGCGAGGCTGGGTTGCCTGGCAGGAGGCCTTCAGGCAGTGCAGGCTGCAGTGGGATGCCAGCTGGCATTTCTCACTCACTGTGTCCTGGGGATGGAGAGGTGCCTTGGGAGCTGGCTCCTGTTTGCAACTAAAACACTCCAATCAGAGTGAGGATTTATACTTTTTTGAAAAAGTGGAGGTTTTCAAAAGGTTGGCCTGGACAGTCCCCTCTGAGTCACATTACCACCATCTGCAGAAGAACCTCACTGCTGGCTGGCAGAAAGCTGTCACCAAAGCTCTGCTCTGAGCAGCACAAAGCTTTCAGTTTTGACCTGCTCTTTGTTCTTTCTCCTGCACGTTTACACTTGTTTCTAAATGTTGCCTCTTCCCCTGCTTGCACAGATTTTTAAAATGCCAAATCATCCCAAAGCCTATTAAGCCTTATGTAAGTCTTTGGTTTGTTTTATTCCAGCTTCATGCCTCTGCCAGTGACACTCAAGTGGACCATGCGCTGGACTTCAGATCTCCCAGGGGGGACAGATGTGTGTCAGTGCCACCTCATTAACTCATTTGTTTAAAGCCCTCAAACAATCCACTTCCATGCAGATGGAAATCCCAGCCTCCCCCTTTTTAACTTAGATGTGGATTCTCCCCCAGATACGAGTTGATTTGCTCAGCTAAAAAACTTCAAACCCCTAAAATTCTGATCTTTGACCCTACCCTAAACTAATTTGAACTGTTCTCAGCTGATCTGGAGTTGAAGGCCATGGCTTTTAACTGGAAATACCTTATCTTTAGACAAGTAATCATCGTTAATTAAACCAGTAGAGAGACATTAGCCTCTGCTTACTTAAGTTTTAGCTAGTGAATTAACAGGCAATCCATATCGTCCTTTTAAATTGGGAGGTTCTCAAGGAATCAGACAATCCCAACACCAATATCCTTTCCCTGTGAGATCTGAAAAATAAACCCTGCAACATGGACTGAGAGTAAACTCTCCTGCACGAAGCACACATTTCTATAACTTGCTTTTTTTCTTTAAAACAGACATATAAGTCCTGCAATTTCAAGAATTATTTTTGCAGTAACAGATAAAAATCTGTAAGCAGTTGCTAATACAGAAGACACTATGTGGAAATAGAAGGGTATGTGTGTGTGTTTGTATGTGGAGCCTTCTCTCACTGGCACTCCTTGAGTAACGAGGAAGTGCTGGAGTAGTAACATCAAGAGCTTGATAGAAAATGGAAAAGAAACAGATTTGATAGTGCAAGAAAAAATATTTATGGTGAAATACTTCACATTGTTTAAAAAACTCACGTGCCTCACTGTTTACTTGCAGAAAGACAAGAATAACTGTGATAATTGCAAAAATGGTGATAATGCACTGAGACAAATTGCTGGGGAGATGGGAAACAGCCCAGGTAAAACACACCCAGATGGGGCTGCCAAGCACATTCGTGATGCAGGGAGCCTGGAAGCACTCCTTGCTTAAAGTGTGGCATGTACACCACTGCCAAAGAGAAGATAGATGGATATTTGGACTGATTCAGCGATGTGTACACACACATACCTATGTAAAAGTTTTTTACCTGAGGTTTGAATCTCCCAAATCTTGTGTCTGTGTTAGCCTTTAACTTGAGCCAGAGCCAAACACCACCAGTGAGGCATTACAGTTGTGCTTACTGATCTTCGATTATCTCTGTACTGTCTTCTTTAGTGTGATTTGCACCAGGGGAAAGTGATGCCAGCTACAAAACGCCAGCACTTGACACTTGTTATTTGCTATCAAAAATGTCTGTTGCAGTGTTAGTCAGTAGTGAACTGATTCCACAGAAAGTTTTCTCAGTGACTACTAAGTGGAGAAAGCCCCATACAACTTAACAAATTCTGCCTGTGAAATATAATATACAGAATCACATTTCTCTTTTTGCAAATTCATTACTGTAGTCCTATATCTCTCTGTTCTTTGGAGGTTTATTCCTTCTGCAGATTCCCCTTAAAATTAAAATTAAAACCAAAACAAAACAAAAACACACCAAAAATCCAGTCTTTCTCTGTATTTAAAAATAGCATTTCCCTGTCAAATGGTTCATTTTAAAATTTTTGAAACCCAGAAAAAACCATTCTGTCTGCACAGCGAATATTTCCCTCCTCAACCACCTTGCTTTGTAATGAAGTAACATTAATGCATCACAGGCCAAGTTAAGCTGATCATTTACTACTTCGTGGAAGTTAACAAACTTGCTGGAGTTTTTCCCATCAAGTTTTGATGGCTGCACCCTTTTCAAACACTATTAGTCTTTTTTTCCTCTCTCCCTCTCTCTCTGTTTTGTGCATACATGATTCCAATGACTAAATCAAGCCAGCAAAGGTATGGTACATTTTCTACACCCTAATTTAGATTTAAAATTTCACATATAGCAAAAAACCTGAATGTGATCCTCAGCTATGAGGTATTTTTCCAGTAAAGTCTGTCATTTGAGTTACTGAGGAAAGGGAAAGATGAAGAACAGATATGATGAGATCAAGGAAAAAATTTCCTCTGCCATTAAAGGCACTCTGTGTTCTAACTACTGACTTTGAATGTCCCATCCTAGAGTTGCTAAAATAAAGCTACCAAAGGTCTGTTTCCTCCCTCTTTACCACCTTAGCTACATTGGGTGGGCACGTGCTTAGGGAATAGTGAGGGAAAAGCAGGGGAGAATCAAAGCTTTGAAGTGCACAGACTGGCAGCTACAGTTGAGACCTTGACCTGTCAACATCAGGCAGCTCCAGTCAGACAAGATGTGACAAGGAGGTTGCACAGCACCCTCAAAGGGGGCACTTGCACCCAGGACCTGCCTGTCTTTTTACCTAGGAGGCACCCCAGTAGCAAGGTGAGAGCTGGGGGGGGTACAATCTCAGACCCCCAAATCTATCAAATTCACACAGAAGAGAGGAGCATATTGGCAATTAAATTGGATCTGTAGCATGTTTGTTGGTTTTACACATCTGACACAGGGAGGGCAGCAGCTGGGATGACTCCAGACAGAAAATACAGACTCTGGTGCTTCACAGTCCCAAAGCCCCTTTCAGTTAGTGGAGTTCATAAACCTCCTGGCAGCTCCAATTATGATATCCTCACTCATAACAAGCAATACCTTACTCCAGGGGAAATCTCTTTGATTTTTAATTTAGCCTAAAGTTGTCACATAGGTGTAAGACACCAAGACTCAGAAGTTCCTGGAGAGTTAGAGAGTACTGGCATTTGCATTTGAATCTCAGCTGTTGGCTCCAAGTGTGAGGGAGAAGGGGGCACAGTCTCTCTCCCCTCTTCTTACTACTTACACTTCTTGCATGTGTTATTTTATCAAGAAAAAGAATTCTGGAAGAACAAGAAATGCAATGTTTTTAAAGGCTGTCATATTAAAAATTAACTTAAAAATTGTTAGGTTTTTTTATAATTCATGCATTTAATTCTCCATCTGAGTGACTTTAAAGCATACTTACAATTTGTCATGAGTTACAGAAGAGATCCCAAGCACTTTCTGCACCTATCAGCCAATCTCCTGCAGCGCCACTGGTTCTTACCATTTTAGCAATTACAACCTTCATGTTAAATATAGGAAATGGGGCCACAGATAAAGTCTCACCACAGCCAGTAACAAAGCCAGAAAATGAAACATCTGTCCTGACTCTGCTACCCAACAGGCCACGCTTCTTTCTTGGATACAGAGAGAAATTTTCGCTTTTTTTAAGCTTAGCACAAAACCTCAATTTTCTGTTTTAGTTCTAGCACCACATGCCTTTGCTCCTCCTTTCAGCGTGTCCTTTATTCAGCCCCACTGCACCCGTGTGTGCACACAAACACATTGTTTGTCCCACTGTAAATCCTCCCACTGGTCGGTGACCCAGCTGCAGTGGAACTGTGTGTGGTGGGCTGTCTGTCCAGCTGCCACTGCTGCTTTGTCCCCCACAGTCACTGTGGTGGCTTCGAAGAGTTCTCTAGGCTGAATGCAAAGTGGAGAACAACGAAATTAGTGCAAATATCAGAGACTAGAGTGTTTGCATGAATGTTTAAGAGTGTGTATGTGAATTTGACGACCAAGCAGACACCAAAGGAAGAGGGAAAGGAATAAATCCTGGGCACACTGCATCACAGGTTGTAAAAGCTACAGCTGGGAGATTGTTTTATATTGCAGTTTTTCAGAGGGTAACAAGGAGTCACCTGTTTGAAAAGAGATAAATAGGCTAGACCATCAACCCTCCCATTTGGGAGCACTGATGTTTAAATGAAATGTTTATTGGCCTTAATGAGGGTAATACAAAAGGGCGTTAGGTATTTACATACCAATTTCTAAACCTCCAAAAGAAAAGTGGTGATGTCTGAAAGTATAGAATGACACGCACAAGCAGGTCTCTGGTTTCAAAGTATCTTTTCATCATGGCTAGGCTTCGGGAACGGAAGATTTGGGAGGAACTCACTCTACCCACATTTGTTACAAGCGGGCTGGTGGCTAAAAAGGCCAATGCGAGATAGACAAGTCCGGTTGCAAAAGGCACAGCAGAAAGACTCCTTAGATGGTATATTCTGCAAGACACGATTCTTTCTGTGTTGTCTTTTCTCCTACGAGTGATCCTGCATGCTTTCTCAAAAGCAGCAGCAGTGTTAGTGTGTCTCCAGACCTCTCGATTGGAGGCCAGAGTAGACCAGTTATGTTGATCAATATGGCCGAGGCTGAGATGTTGTTTCAGGGAGTCCTTGTATCTTCTCTTTGGGGCTCCTCTCTTGTGGCAGCCGGTGGCAAGTTCACCATAAAGCAAGATCTTAGGGAGGCAGTGGTCCTTCATCCTTGAGACGCGCCCTGCCCAGTGCAGCTGTGTTCTCAGTAACATGGCCTCAGTACTCATAACTGCTGCTTGTTCTAGAACAGATGTATTGGTCACATAATTTGACCAGTGGATGTTTAGGATTGTTCAGAGGCAGCGTTGATGGAAGTGTTCTAGGAGTTGCAGGTGGTGGTGGTAGATGACCCATGATTCGGATCCATATGAAAGAGTAGACAGCACAATGGCTCTGTAAACACTGATCTTTGTACTTTTCTTCAAGTGTTTATTCCACCAAACTCTTTTGTGGATCAAAGTATCACTGTTTAGAAAAAAATGACATTTCAGATCCTTCTTTTTTTAAATGCAAGAGCAAAGACACTTTCAGAGTAATTAAGAAGCAAATAGCTTAAAACCACCAAGAAAAATAGATTTTTAGGAGTTAAAATGTTGTTCTAGGGTTCTCTGCTACAACCTAGCATTAGCATTAAAAAGAAGAATTAGACACTTACATGGTGGCAGGCAGCTTGAGTGCTTTCTTTCCTAGACAGCAAGACATACCAGGATAGAAACACTTTGACATTAGAGCTTGAAGAAATCTGTAAATGATCAGCCAAGAAAAGAAATCTGGTTGATTGTTTGTCAGCTCATTAACCATCCACTGCAAAGTATATGGCTATTGTCTCTTGCAGCCAGAGCAGGGTGATACAATACAAATAATAAAGATAACAGACAGAAGACCCATTGCACTATGTGGATTGTGTATTTGGTCTTGTAAATCAATTTTTGTGTAGTTTGTCTCCTTTGCAAGTGACATCTGGAAGGTGAAGAGACAAAGTAATAGACATCTAAAATAAATTGAATTAATCTGGAAAACAGGCTCACTACCATTTTTTGATCCAGTGCTTGCCTGAGAAAAAAACTAGCTTTGTGTCACAATACAAATCTCAGTGTTTTACCTTTTCTATGAAGAAGTGAAATGAATTTGATTCAGTTAAGCACATGCCCAGCTTTAGACCTGCCCTTAAGTCCTGTTTATCACAACTAAACACCACTTACAGTATTTTGCTGAATCAGGGACTGGATTCAGTGTTCCCATGGATAGGCAGCCATATGCTAGGCATGCTGTGGTATACAATGATTAATTTCCCAGGAGAAAACAAATCTTGCAGAACTTTCTCTTCCTCAGGCCTTTTATTAGATACTGCTAGATCTGAGCCCCAGGAGAGCATGACTTCCTTGGCTGAACGGCATGTACCCTCCTAGAAAATACGGAAATAGGCTGGGCACAGTAGCACCAGAACTGGTACCAATTCCAACAGCCAGCTAGACCCTTGCTTGCATGTTTATTAACAAATGATCAAGAAAATTAAAAAAGAACATACCTACACCTGTAACAACCTTGCTGTGCCACAAGCCCACTCATCTGAACCCACCAGCCCCCTCCGTTCCTGGCCACAGTGGTATCCACATGTTGGGATGCTCACAGGAAGCAGCAGCTCACTGCTCAAACTGGACTGGCTCCAGCGCTGCAGTGGGGACAGACCTCTGCAACTACCTTTCCCTCCCCTGCCCCCCCAACCTCTCAGCACATGTACTGACCACTTATAAACATCTCCATGAGCCAAGAGCAACCTGGCATGGCCCCGAGCTGGAGCAAGGGGAGTCCATGCTGTCCTGATGCTGGAGCAGGTAATCAGCAGAGCACATTAAGGGGAAATGCTCCCAGCATTATGGGACAGGCAGGCTCAAGAGGATGCTGCTGACTGGGTCACCATGTAACATTGGAAGGAATAGCAGCTTTGGATCACCAGTGAGCCTACCCAAGCATCCTGCAGGGAAGGCTGCTGGGAAGGAAACCTGCCGCAATTTTACATTTCCCCCTTTGCCAGATTTGCTCCTCTCCCTCTTTCTCTAACCTCTTGCAGTTTTAATCCACCATATAGAAATTTAATGGTTTGGCACCTGATGGAAATCAAGGGCAAATTAACATGTTCCTTCTAACTGATGTACCAACCTTTTCTAAACAACTTCCCTTACTCTCTTCCCTGGGAATTCTATCCCCTTGCTCAGGCATTGTTATTCCTATTTTACTCAAGGAACAACCAAACCCACTCTTAAAAGGACATTGTCTATCATCTTCTTTCCTTGAAATGCCACGCACTCCCAGAGGCACGCTCCCCCTACCACTGGTGAGCATTTAGTCGCCCCTGGTGTAGGAAGAAATACTGGATGGAAACTTGCCAACTGCCAAGACCTAGGTCCCTGTTTCCTCTCAACATCACCTTTCTCTTTTCTTTCATCTTCCATCATACACATGCAGCCAGATTTATTGAGCCAAGATTTTTACAGCCAAGATTTTTCTTACCATATTCCTGTGAAGCAGCTACATTGGGTCATGGTGGCAGGTGTGCACCAGAGAAAAAATACAAACCAGTTTAGTCCCTGATGATTTATTTCTTCGCTGATGCTCATAGAATGAATTGTCTTCCTGCTTTTCCACCTTCCCTTAGCTTATCTTTTGCTCCACACAGCAGTTCCTTGGGATTCCCCAAGGTGAAAAAAATGAAACGTCATGGCAGCTGCTACTGCTCTCTCAGATACTCTCTTCCAGCACGGGGCAGAGGCTGACATTTGAAGAACATTTCTTTCATTGACAACTTCTATTTCAGCATTCCCTGTGCCATCTCCTTGTTTGTGTATTGCTCCATTAATTTCTTTCTTCAATTAGCAGTTGGATTGTTTGGGGCTTTTTTCCTTCAGTTTGAAAAAGCAGCATAGTAGCAGCAGACAGTACTTGAGAAGAATTCATATCCTGAGATACACTTGCATTCAAAAGGCCAAGGGGAGTGAGCTCCACTGTAGACCACTTTTAGCACAGATCCACTTTGATATACCATAATTGTAGCTGTAATTTTAAAGTCAGTCAACTCCCTGTTTTTTTAATCTACTGATTACCTTGCTGTGCCTTACCTGTGTTTCAGAAAGTAGCACAGGTGGTCAGAATTTCTCAGTTTCTTACTGATTTTCCAGTAAAAGGGAATTTTTACAAAGGCTTACTTTGCTTATCATCTATATACAGGATTAGCTTTCTTATCGTTAGTAGATATAACCTGAAAGAAATTTGCCAACTGAAGACAAATAAACCAGCAATAAACCAGCAATCAACTCAGTGCCTCTAAAAAGGCTTTAGAATGAAAGATCCATTTGTGGATGAAGAAACCAATTCAACTTAAATATAGCAAAGCAAAAACAAGCTAAAGATTACCCTTAAGGGTGATGGAGTCCTGGTTGGACAAAGCCCTGCTCAGTCATAACTGAGAACTGCTGTGGGCAGGAACAAGCAGCTGGAGGGGAAGCAAGTGCTTCTTTAAGGTTGAGGCATTTCTTCCATTACCATTTAAATTGCCTTTTTAAACACAAGATAAGTAAGTCCTGTCCTCTAGAGTTCCTTTGGGAGCAAACCGGGTTTGCTAGCACAAAAGCTTTCATTCCGTTTTAGCTGACCTCTGTCCATCTGGGAAGAGAGGACATCAACAGGAGACCAAACATAGACCAAACACAGACTGGATTGTGGGTCTGGGCAGATTTCTGTTTTACTATACACCTGGGCATGAAGCAATTAAAGCCTGATCTGGGGCACAAAACTAATCACATGTTAAGGCATCGTCAAAGTGTGAAATTCTTCTTGCCTGCTGCAGGGTTAGCATAGTCAAAATCAAATCATCGATAAAATGTAGATATAGTCCTGAAAACAGTGAGCATCTTCTGTTGTTTCCACGTGGCTGTGATTTCATGGTACAAAATGTTTGGCCGCAAAACAGGCTTATGGTACTGCTGGAGTACCATTCATGCTCTGCCCTCCTCTTGCCTCCAACTGTGCCTGCTTATTTCTGCCCCTGCACTGGGAGGAAATAATAAGGCTGGTATATAAGAAGACACTAACATCAGACCATGTTAATATGACCAGTATCTTCATGCCTAGATGTTGCTTAATGACCCAAATGATTTACTGAGGAAGGAAGAAGCAAGATGCATAAGCAGATAATATCAACACACAAAAACAATGGCCCACACATTGCAAAGAAGGTCAGTGTATTGGACTGAATAGGGTTCTTGCTCCCATATCTCAAATATTTCTCATCTAAAACCCTGTAAAAGATGAGACTGCTTCATCTCTACCAAAACAGCTTCCTTCAATACTGCAGAAAAAAAAAACATTGAAGAGGAGTAACACACATTAAATTGTGTACATTGCAGGAATTTATCAGTCTATGTCATAGAGGGAGAAGAAAAAGACAGACAAGTCATCTATGCCTAACATGCTGTAGTGAGAGAATTGTCATCATCTTTGGGTTCTTTTATAAATAAAATAAATATAAAAAGACAAGTAATTTTCTCACCTAATTTTCCTGTAGAACTGATAATTAAGTGTTGTTGGCTGCATCACCAGCACACATTTGTGATAGTTGATTTAGTGTCTCTGCATATTTAGAAGCTAAAAATTTTCTTTTGCTGAGTAAAAATACCTGTTTCATGGCCTTTTCTCTCCTTCAAGTAATAAGTCAGCTTTCATTTTTTTAGAACTTGCCATCAGTGAAAAGTCTTACTTTTTTTTGAAACTTTCATGTATCTAGGACCTCCCTGAAAAGTAATTTCAGTGTATATTGTAGAATGAGTCTCAATATATTAACAAAGGTGTAAAATGCTACCCCATGCATTTTTAAAACATACATTACAAAACCAGTGGTTTGATCACAGGGTCAAAGTTTAGAGGGACAAAACTCTGATTGGGGTGAAAGTCCTTACCTCACTGTGTGATGTTTTACATGTCCATTAATTTTATCTTCTTAAGAGTGAAGTGCTGAAAATACAGCTAAGACAAAAATGGACACGGAAAGAAATCATTACCTATGTGGGAAGTACTTGAGGCTTCCCTCACAAATGTGTACACCCTCTTAGTGTGGTTCAGTCTTCACACAGCAGCCCAGTGATATGGGATTGCAGAGTCAAAGCTTCACGGCTGATAGCTACACAAGAGGAAGATGAACAGATTGGACACAAAAAGGAGAATGTTTAATTTAAGATGCCCAAGCTGGAGATAGTCAGACTCTTTGACCAAGCTTTTTCACATCCTCAGAAGTTAGGTGCAGCTAAGTGAGCTGTTCTTGGCTCTTCTCTCAGCGGCTTCAGCTCTGGCTCCCGAAGACAAATCCCTTGCACTGTGATGTTACTATGTGTCTGGCACTGGTCTCTGACCTCACTGAGAGCACACCAACTGATAGGCTTTCACAAAAAACAATGTCCTTATGCAAATCAAGGGCCCCGCCTGTACAAGGGTATCCAGCTTGTTGGCACACCCCTTTCCTTTGGTTTCACTTCTTTTCGTAAAAAAATAAAAAACAACCCTCCCTCAAGAGATGACATTAAATAACATTGTGTTTGAACTGAAACCAAGTACTTGTACAGTTTTCCCCAGTGTGAAACCTGTTTTAAGTTAAACCATTGAAAGTTCCCTGAGTACACGAGGCTTTGAAGAGTGACTACTTACTACCCATGACACCGCAAATTGCAGCACTAGCTCATGGTAACTCCCACGTCATGTGCACAGTAGCACAGTGTTAGCAAAATTGCTGTCCTTTACCAGGCCCTGTACCTAATCAAAGCCTACACACATACCAAGCTATGACCAGTGCTAATGTGGGGTGATTTTTGCCACCCTGAGGTGGCAAGAGACATTAGAGGAGACATTACAAGAGCCTCCCTCAAAATGGCCATGTGAAAATAGCACAAAGGCATAAAAATTACATCACATGTGCAAGGTTTCTTATTGAAGTAAATAATGAGATAGGACCAAAGTCCTGATTTAACTCTCTCAGTAGGATCCATGCTTTTGCAAACTCTAGCATCCGCATATTGCACCATAAATCCCTGAGGATTTGTTAGCTCCTGCAAGTCCCTCTAGGGTGATTTGGGAGGTTTATTGTTGTATGTCGGCATATGGAGGCAGTGGGAAGGTAGAAATTGTATGCAAGATTTTGCCACCACAATTTGCAACCTGGAAAATTAAACTGCTATTGATCCTGCCTAATGTTAGTATTCTTGCCCCTTGGCAGTGGTATTCTGAGCACTCCAGTAATTATATATATATGGTTTTCATTCTGGCAATTAAACATCAGGGACTATAAATTGAAGCCCATCCCTCCCTCCAGCGCTAAGCCCTAAAAGGCAAACAACCCCTCATGCCAGGGAGGTGCAAAAGCATGCTGAGGGTATATAAACTGACTGGTGACTTTGAGAATTTGGGGTTCTCCTTCTCCCCCACTGCCTGCGAATCAAGACCATCGCTCTCAAGCATCGCTGGATCCAGTGGGCAGTGACTATGTCCATTTCTTTTATACTCTCAGCTTCTCTTTTCCCTTACTCTCATCCTGGTTTTCCTCTCCCCTAAACAGTTTCTCCCCCCCCAAAAAAGTTATCTCTGTGCTGCATTGTTTTATGACAACACCCAAACTGTTAGCATGCTTGTTGATACAGAATTGTTAAAATAAACCTTGTCAGTATATGTTTTCAAACACCGATTATTCAGTGTCGTTTCACTCTAATCCACCTCAAGGGAATTATTGATAAAAACCTGGGTTATCCCCCCTCCCTTTTTCTGGGGCGGGTCATAACAAGGGCTTGTTATTTTCCCAAGCAGAGATAGGCAGCCCTAGCTTTCTCTTTTCTGTGCCTTGCCTTTTTCCTCATCACTGTTGTGTAACAACCCAAAAGATACATGACATTTATCACAACAGTTCTCATCCATTCACCTGACAATTAGAAATGCCCAGTGGATAGGCTGGAGGCCTGATATTTATGTTTGTATTTTTGAGTTGCAGCGTTTCTGTAACCCTTCGTTACCATCAGTATAGTCAAAGTCAGCACTTACACAATAGGCACATTCACATCACTAAAACACAGGATCTTCTCAACAGATTGAAAAGGATCTGGGGTATGAAGTGTCATTTGCTAAAGGAGCACTTCCACCAGTATTTTCTGCCCACCTAACGTTACAACCAGTTGCACTTGCCACCAGGAAAGGTTTGTCACAACCTCTTCTCCCTCTTGAAAGGCAGGCTTCAGTGTGGGGCAGCAATGAAACCTGCCATTTCTTGCCTACAGACAACTAAGTCCAGATCCTGCCCACAGCAAAAACTACTGTTTAAGAAAACACATCCTAACTCCACTTCTAAACAAATGATAATACTCTGTTTTTCTTTCATACCCAGCATAATTTTATTGGTCACCACATCACCCCATTGGTATTTGCTCATTATGGTCACATATTTTGAGGAACATCAGGTGGACACATCGTACTCAAATAAATCAAGATAACTAGAATTTAATTAGGCAGAGTGATTTAGGGCAGAATTAAAATGAAATGACACAAATTATGATGGGTTTATGCCCAGACCTAGTGCCAATGGAGCTACTAACATCATTACTCCTGAATTTATTTGCAGAATAAGTAATTATAAGAAAAGCAGGTTCTTGCTTAGACATGCCTGCAAGTAATGAAACATCTTCAACATGCAGGAGAGTTGTTATATTTCAGAGTATTTGATTTTTGAAGGCTTGGTTTCTTGCTTCCTAGTCTCCATAGCCCTGCCATCACCACTAGTTGCAAGAGAGGCGGTTTCGCAGGCAGTGGCATTCCCCTGCAGAGGCTGTAACACCACTCTGCCCAGAGGCACAGTGTGTTGATTGAAGCATGGTCTCTATGTGTCATGTGTCAAGGATGATATGTCACCAAATCATCCTTGCATCTCTATGCAAGGTGTTGAGATAACACTATCAAATCACGGTCTCATGACTCTTTTTTAGTATCTAATATAACAAATCACTATAAGCTCACTCCAGATTAATGTCGGTGTCATGAATGTTTACTAATGCATATCAAAGCCGGAATCAATGCCAGGAAAGGATTTTAAGTGTAATTTTACAGCGAAATACAGACACAGAGCTGACTTCCCCCCTCCAGCACAAATTACAAGCAAGTTCACACTGCATTGTGCAAGGGCGGAGGACAATATTTGTGACACGTTATTGAGAAAACAAAGCTTTTCCTCCTTTTTTCTATGAAGGAACAACTTAATTGCAGCTGTATTGGTTGGCTACTTGAAAGTGTTGGATAAATCATGTTGTGAGCAAAATCAGTACTCACAACTCATGCTGGCTGACCTGACACCATCCAATTGGACATCATGTTTTTTCACTTTTCTTTTTGTCATATTCCACAGCTGGACGTGTCTTCTCAGACTCTTCAGGATGGTCCATGACTGTGTCCAGTGCTAGTGCAGCAGATGCAGCAGCATGCATCATTACTCACAGAAATTCCCGCCCTGTCCCACCGGGTTCCCCCCACCCAGATGGTGTTTCACAGGGTCCCATGGTTCAGAATTGAACACAAAGGATGAAATTTGAGCGCAATGTGCTGTTACTTTCAGTTTTAATATTTTTATTGCTGCTTTGAAGGGCTTTGCAAACTTGCCTTAACGGAGTGCTTCTCTTTGTCAAATAACAATACTTATTTTAACAAAGTGCTTTGGGGCAAATAGGGTAAAGAGAGATTCCCCTATTTTTAACTCCTGTTTCCTAAGCCTCGCACAGGTCTGTAGGAAGGTGAGCAATGATTTCAGCTTCATCCCGGATATGTGTTTGTGCACATGCTGTACTTTCACAGCCTTACAAACAAACAAAAACTATAGTTCTTTCAAGCCGTGACAGTCTCTCACAAGGAAGTGGTAGACTTGGGACATCAACACTGCAGCTCCAATCTGACTATCAGCCTGGACACATCCTGAGTGTCACTACATGCAGCTGATCTCAACAGGCACATGCCGTTCTCCTCTTAGGTCCTGACAGTTGCAGCAAGGCCAGGAAAACATAAGGGTAAGGTGGACTGCTGGGAATTATGGACATCTGAGGCATGCTGGGTGTTGTTGGTGTTACTGCCCCTGTCTTTCTGCCCTCACCCCAAAAGCAGGCAGCAGATGCTGGCTCACACCTCATGAGCTCCCAGGTTACAGCCACTGAGGACAGAGAAAACCAGCTTGCAGAAAGGGTGTGAACTGTGGCTGCAGATACTGGTCTCAGCCTAGTGCTACTGTGGCCAAGGAGCCAGCCTGAGCAGTACAGCAGGGCAGCAGCAGCCTGTGCAACCCCACACAGAGCTGTGGGCAGCTCTCAGGCAGTGTCAGAGCTGGGGCTGAAGCAAGTTGTAGGAATGTTTAAAGTAAGATGGTGTAGCAATGACTGAAGGTCCTGGCTAGCATTATAACCACGTGCTGCTCGGAGTCACCACCCACAGGCTTCCTTGCCCGTTGCTGAGTAATGCAGGGTTACTCCCACCACAGACCCACACCTTGGTGTTCCCATCTACAACCCAGGGCCCACAAAACTTCCCTTCCTTCATGAAACATTGCAAAACGTTTGGACCTAAAGCTCTAGCTAAAAGCCAACATTATTGCTGTTCAGCTGAAGGCAAAACTGCAACAACCTGGAACTTGGGGGAAGGAGAGAGGGAAAGAAAACCTCTTCATGTGGATTCATGACACAGCACCATGGATGAATGCATAAAAAAGCCTTCATTTTGGAAAGGGTAGGCACACTGATGCCACTGTAAGGCAAAGCAAAAAAGCCGAGCTGTGACCAGCTGGCAGCCGCAACTGGGAGCTACAACTTCCCCACTCACAGCAAAGTATCACTCACTGAGAGGCACCAGGTGTTAAACAGCCTTGAAAGAATCCAAGAAACAATTTTTGAGCTGATACCCAACTGCCTTTGCTGCCAACCAGGCAGTGCCACAGGAGGAGGCAGCATCCAATGGGTGCAGGGGCTGGGTGCCTCTGCACAGCAGGGAGGGCAGGGCAGGGCAGAACCTGCTCTGGGGGAACTTCCATGAGTAGCAATGACTGCTTGTCCAAAGTACTATGATCACCACTTTAGATGCTCCACTCTGATAGACTGTGGTTTCTTTTTCCAGCACCTGAGCAAACCAAGCACAGGGAGTACCAGAGGCTGAGTGATGTTTTTACCTGTTAATCTGTCTTTGCAGCTCTTCTGGATGAGTCAGAGAGAGAAACTAACCTTTTGATTTTCAACACAACCAGCAGTCTTGTAATCCAAGACTGCTCAAACTAGAAGAGTACAAAACTTGAGCTTCAACCCCCTGCTTTAATTTCCTTCAGCAATTTATCACCTCTTTGCAGCTCACACATACAGAACAACCAGGAAAATTTCTTAACACCCCTTTGGCAAGCCACATGGAAGCAACTGCCACAGTAGTTTTTTATTATTGTTTTCAGGGCCTACAGCAAAGCAGACCTAAAAAAAAAGAGCACCTAAACTAAACTAGGAAAGAAAAAAAAATTAAGTACCTACCTTCCACAGGCAAGACATATGCAAAGAGCATGAGAATCCACATGAAAAGGAAAAATAATTTTTCTTTCAAACAGAATTACCTGGAAAAACCTATTGAGAACAGTATCATCTCCAAATATATATTTACGCTACTTACATACACTCAGGTGTTGTATGTGCATCTATTATATATTTCCACAAATTATTTTAAAAATATTAGAGCAGGGTGTGGCTTGAAATTTCACATAAAAGCAGGAAAATGGGAAGTAAAATTCACCCCCTGCTCCAAATCCATTGGCACGCGTATTCATTTAATATTTTTTTATTCTGTTGCTCTGGTCTTCCATTAAAACCTCCAGCCCAAGCTCAGGCACCCTGTGTAATTCCAGGACAGATGGATTTGACCCTGTTATCTCCCATCATATGGCAACGGATTCTCTAATGAGGTGAATACTTGGGTATCATGTCTTTGCTGCTTCATAGCCTACATTCTCATTTTACAGTGCTGTGAAGTGGTGGTAAAATGATGCCTTACTAAATGGTAGTATTTTACACCCGCTAACCCAACTCTTGAAAGCGGTGTTAATGACGATGCAGAGAGCAAAGCGAGAAGAATCGGACCTTAGGTGTTTACAGCCAGGAAAAGTGAGAGCAAGTGCAGTTCACTGTACTTGCAGCGCTGCAGCCCTGCCATGCAGAGGCTTGTGCAGCTCGTTCAGTGCTCTACATGACCTGCTTTTAGCCATGCAGACAAGCAGCCTTCTTTAGACTAGGGCTGTAGCTATGCCTTCTCTAATTACCTATTGACGAGTTTTGTGGACAGGACTTTATGTCAAAGGTGATGGTTCTTATTCAAGAGTCATCTTCCCTCACCACACCCAGCATAAGGGTACATTTAAGCCACATTAAATGCTAGAGACATACCCAGCCCAGCTTTGAGACCACTACACAACAGATTGTCATTGTCTGCCCTGGGGCTTGTAACCCTCTCACCACTGAGATTCATGCCTTACATCCCACACAGTGTGATCAGGTTAATTAATTCCCCAACACTCACCCGTATCATTCTTAACTCTGTGCTTTGCTGAGATGCATTTTCACAAAAATACATAAAAAAGCAACAATTTAATTTCCACCCACACTCCTTCATTAGGTGAGTATGCAGCCAGAGTGCTGAGGAGAAACGTCCCACTGTTTCTGAACAGTTTCGGTGTGTCTGTTCAGAGCTTCTTGTCTGATTGTCAGATCATGAGTTCTCCAAGGTGAGGAGTGTCTTTCTGCAGGGAATCTGTCAGTCTGCATGCAGGTAACTGTTCCAATTACCCTCTGCTCTTGAGACTCTGTTTCCATGCAACATGTCTACTGCAGAGGAGAAAAGCATTAGTGTAGCTGCATTTTGCTCTCACATCCTCTCAGTAGGTGGCAAACCCCCCTCTCTTCTACCTGTATCCTTGATGGGCTTGTGAAGCCCCCTGAGAGGAGGCTGATATGCAATCCACTAAGTGCCAGCATCACAGTTCCCTGCTGTGTCCTATCTCCTGCATGTGCACAGACATCTGCCTGCTTAGGGGCAGTGGTTTATTGGCACTGGGGTATCAATTCCTCCTTTCAGAAACAGGAAATATAATGGTCATGTTATTTTTCTTCCTGGGACCACCTACCTACTGATAGCCCTACAGCATTGTTAATGCCCAATCCAAACACTTACAAATTTGCTTACAGGTAAGTTTTCCTCTTAAACCCCATGTACTTGGTACTAGATATGTAGGAGCATATGAGTTTCTACTGCTAATAGCAGTACAAGGAAGTGTACATGTCTATAGATGAATGATGCTTGCATAGTAAACACTGTGTAATCCATAACAGAATATGGTACCAGTCAGTCATTGTGTCTCTTTGGATTTGTCTTTTTCCTTTTTTATACTGTATATGGTGCATTTCCAAAAGTTCTTCCATTGCACACAGGACTTCCTTGGAGAAGGAGCAGGATTTGCCTACTTGATGTCAGGCATCTTACTGAGACTTCTAAGCTGCCTGCCCTAAATTCTCTTTATGAAATACTCTTAATTTGATTTATTTTGTCCTCACTCCAGCCTGATCACAGAATAACTATTATACCTGAGTTCAGAGTGAAAAATCAAGCAATGCAATTTCGCTGCAATGCCAACTTGTAGTACCTGACCCCCTGGGACAGGCTTAGTGAGGGATTTGATCCTGTCCACCCATGGCAGAGGGATTTCATCATGTGGCCAAGTGTCAGTGGTCATGAGCTGAGGTATGGAGAGGCAGGTGGCAGTCCTCAGCTCCTCCCTGTGCTCAGACCAGATCCATCGCTGCCGCAGGCAGGAAGGGTCACCGGAATTGACACCAGTTTGGGAAGAGTCAACTCTTTACAACTACCCATGGAAAAATTAATGCAAAAATAGCTAATAATCACTTAAAAATTAAGTAGTGCTTCAAAGGGTGGATAAATCTGCACTAGAAGAACATCAGGCAACGTTGGTTGTGCCCTCCACATGAGGAACTGCTTCTGCCTGCAACAGCAGGCTTCTGACAGTGCAGCTCACAAGGATGCACCAGCTGTACTGGTCAAAGCTTTTACTTTTCCCTTAGTGTAACTGCATCCACAAAGGTCTTTTGGTAGAACTGCTGTTAAAAAAAATCACACTTCAAATCGAGAGTATTTTTCTGGTAAGAGTTGCTAGAGTGTGATCTTTAAAGCACTTTACACTTGTGATTCTCCTCTGTTGTGCTCATCCCACACTGCAGCACTGCAGGAATCAGGAGCACTCACATAACATCAGTAGGGAATCTTCCCTGGTCACAGCATGTGCCCAGAGTGTATATTAAATGCTCATCAATATTTGGCATGAGGAAACTATTTGCCATCCCACTGTCACCCAAAGACATTTCAGCTTTAAAGCTGTATTTGTACATGTTTAAATTAAACTTGCACCCATACAGCTTTAAGTTAAAGCTATTGGGGATAGCTTTTGGCCACTGAGACCAGCCAGCACAGTACAGCCTGCGTCTATGCTACCGGCTGGCCTTCTCTTCCAAAACCTGCCTCCGGTCTGGTCACTGGGAATGGCCCATGCTGGCTCCCAAGCACTGCCTGCAACCCACTGAGAGGGCTGCTGCCTGCTTGGACCAGGTACCAGCACAGATGACTGAGTTCCCGTCCCAGGGATTTTCCCTGCCTCTGTTTTTTGACTCAGATGGATGCAGACAAGGTGTCTGCACAGACTCCAGCTTGTGCTGAAGATCTTCACTTAGGTTATTGCACAGAAGGATTAGGACTCTATAGGCTGGGGTCAGAAAACAGTCTTCACAAAGAACAGTTCAGCAAAGCACAGGAACAAATAATTATTTTTACTAGACTAATTAAGACAGCTGGCAATAACAGACTTAAAAAAAATAAATTGATGTTTCCAAAAGATTATCCCTTTTTTTTTGACTACCACTTGTCCTGGTAACAGGTATTCTCTCCCCCTTGCTCTTTTCCTTGGACCAGTGCAGCTATTAAAATTACTCTTGCTCTCTGCAGAGGAGTGGATCACCCAAAAGAGCCATACCTGCTGTTTCTAGACATGATGCAACCATTTCATTCCGTTGCCTGAGCAATCTGCCTCCCTTTCCAGGGAATAATCCCGTGAAACCGGGACTTGAGGGCTAACCAGCCCAGCCATCAAAAGACCCATGGCCAAAGCAAGGAGTAACTTCCCAATCCATTATGTGAGCATCATGTCTGTAGATAAAGTCCTACTGGTTGGATAGACATGAGATTACATTAGGTCAGATCAAATCAGATTTGATTAGATCAGAATTAATTCAGGATGGGTGCCTTATCTCTTGACAGGGTTCTTGCTCTGATGCTGAGATTTTAGGAAGCCATGAAACATCCTGAATGGTTAGAAATTTTAAATACGTTTGCATTCTGTCCACAATTTGTGATTTTGTTAATGCTAAAGATTTAAGAGCTGACTAAGGTGTTACCAAATTGTAATCCTGTTCATGACAGATGCATTGTATTACCAACATTGTTGGAAGTGCTAAATGACAATGTCACGTGGACAATTTTTAGCTGGGAAGGAGAGATGCACTTGCCATTTAAAGGATAAATAAACACAGCATGTTTAAAGATTCTCACAGTAAAAAATGAATACCTTCTGAACACAATGATTCCTCTCTCAGAATACAGTTGCACAGTACAAAACCAACAGCAATGTAATGTCCCCAACTTGAAATAACTGCTACACTTTCTGTTCTTTTGTTAGACTAAACTTTTGCATATCCTAAAAGTCTGGATGCACCAGTGAACTACAGGAAACTTACCCTATGTTTAGCATTGTGCAGATTAAGTGATAAGTTCTTACTCACTGACAGGGTTCCTCAGCCTCCTCTTGCTCTCATTTTTTTCTGTTGAAATAAGGGCTCAAGTCCAGACACCTTCAGTTCTCAGCAGGCCTCTAGGTTCTCACTCCTCTCTGTACCTATGAGGGGAAATGCCATCCTTCTAGTTTTTGCATGGGAGAATTCAATGAAGAGTTGAGGGAAATGGCAAACTGGACACTTCTCATCAGGGGAAGTAGGAACACTGAACTTTCGCAAAGAAATTTGCCTTATATTCTTATACAGCTAAAATTTTTTATTTGCCACATCTACACAGAAAATAACTTCAACTCTTGTGCTTTCCTTATCTCCTCATTTCTCAAAAGTTTTTTCCAGAGTTAAATAGGGAATAACTTTAAGGTTCATTCACAAAGTACTATCTGTACCAGGAGACATGGCTATTAGATGCACGTGCAGAAAAGTGGAATGAAGGAAAGGGCTGGAAAGTTCTCCGAAGTTTCTCAGGCTCCTCACTGTCTACAGAGGGCATCACAGAAACAACTTAGCTGTCACTTAAAAGACAAAAGCAAAATAAATTCTCCAAATACCACTGATGTACAGAGGTGGACCCATTCAATCTAGTTATCAGCGGCCTCAGGTTTATCCTGAAGGCATATCAGATCCAATCAGCTTCCTAACTATCATTGGTTTTCACAGATTTCTTATAGGGAACAGGGGAATTAGGCTATGTTGAAGCTGAGACTTCTCTTTTGAAGGGGGGGAGGTGCTTCTCTTCCATTGTTTGAAAAGTTAACTGCACAGTACAAGATGTTTTTCTGTGTTCTAGGAAACCCATGGTCACAACCACAGATATTTAAGTGAGTTTTAAATGCAAGGGTACATCCATATTTGTGTCCTAAGAATGGTTCAACCTAATAACAGGAAAAAAAGCTGAACCAAATTTAAGGTATTCTTGGCTTTCCTTCTGCACTTTATTTGTTTGCAGTGCTCCTTCACCATTTATTAATTTTGAGATGGATGAGGCAGACTGCATCATCACTCAGTCACATTTCAGAGAACTCATAGCTGGGATGGCACACCTGAAGACAACCCTCCTTGGGCTGTCTCTTAAAATCCACCACAGAACCACAGTGGTTTTCTACCTTTCTAAACAATTCATCCACTCATGAAAAAGAGATGGAAGAGGAATGTCACGGTGGACATAATTCAGGACACTACCATACTGAGCTTGTGAGTAACATTAAGAAGCTTCCTTTGGATTCCCTCCCATGCCCTCCTCCTGCCCTGCACAGTGTGGTTCACATCCACCAGATATAACCTGCATACAGCTCTGTCATCCTTATCTCATTTTGACTGGTGCTAGTCGTATTTTTAGGAATTGAATATTAATCTGCATTTCCATGGACTTATCTTTGTCTGCACCTCTCACATTCTCTTGGATAAAAGGAAAAATATTTATTGAGATGTATTTAACTGTTTTCATGTGTGCTGGTGAAATACTGTGGCCAGATGCTTCCCTCCACCATCTATTCTGTGTACAGACCCTGATGCACTGATGAATAGCAGCAAAGACAGAAGTGCAGATACAGAGATAACATACGGTCATCTTGAAATTTGGCATAACTATTGTTAATAGAAACTACAGAGATTACTTCCAGTGAGTGGGCAGAGGATTTCAGATACAAGATTTAAAAGGCACAAGTGAAAAGTTTTAAGCTATAATGTGTTAGAAACACAGCTAAAGCAGTCTGACAGGCCCTAGCAGACATGAGGCAGCCTGGGCGCTCTACCTCAGCTGTTTTCCTTGGTCTCCACCTAACAGCAGCAGCCCTTGAGCCTCAATAAGTACAGACACGACTTCTCCTGGGAGACATTATTAGGAACAGTTTTTGCTTTTATTCCTGCTTCAAGGTAAGTGCTTTGCCTTACACGCCCATGGTGGCAGGAAACAGGTTTTCTTTATTTTGCCTCAGGTGAGGTTACCAACCACTAGGTTTCGGAGCAGCAGACTGGTGATTCGAGTCACAACAGCTCTGATTTAGGCTGTTTTGTCTCAACTGTGGCTTTTGAACTCTGGTGGCATAACTAAAGCACAAGAGGGGCATCAGCCTGATCCTAAGTAAATTAAGTGACTACGAATGGCATATTTATTGTCTATCACTGGCGAGCTGAAATAAGATCACAGCAGATCTAAGCTCTAGACTGATGGTGCTGCTTTGAGTGGTTTACACTTACAAGAAAAGCATCCTGAAACTGACCCTGTGCTGTGCTCTCACATAGTTTTAATAGAAGGTATTTCACAGTTGTTTGAAGCCATTTCCTTACAAGGATGCAAAATCTAGGGAAAAAGAGAGCAAAACACAACAGAAAAACTGACCAGGGTCTAGAGACAGATAGTGGCATAGAACCATAGGATCATCTTGTTCCAAAACCACTTGACCAGGTTGCTCAGAACTCCATCCTGGCTTTGAGCATTTCCAGGGTTTAGGCATCCACAACTTCCCTGGGCAACCTCTTCCAGTGCCTCACCTCCCTCACAGTAAAGAATTTTTTCTAACATCTAATCTAAACCTATCCTATTTCACTTTACAGCCATCACCCCTTGTCCTGTCACCACATGCTCTTGTAGTCTCTCTCCATCTCTCTTGTAGGCTCCCTTCAGGTGCTGGAAGGCTACAATTAAGTCACCCCAAAGCCTTTTCTTCTTCAGCCTGAACAAACCCAATTCTCTCAGCCTTTCCTCATAGGAGCGGAGCTCCATCCCTCTAATCAATTTGGTGGCCCTCCTCTAGACTCGCTCCAACAGGTCGATGTCCTTCCATGTGACACACAGCACAGCAGCCATGTCTCCTCTCAGTTCCTGTGAAGCCTGTTCTAAACCTGGAAGAGGTAACCATGCTGGAGAGGAGCCTTGTTTTTCACAGACAGATATATCAGGAAGATATAATATGCAAAAGCAGGTATGGCAATATAAATGCACTTTATGATGTTCATGTTTTTTCCCCTCCTCAACTGAAGTTGCTACAAAATTACTACAATTTTTAATCTGACCTGAGCCTGGGCAGGGAGGCACATTAGCTCAGCAAGACAAATTGACCTTATTATCCTCAATACACTTCAGCAGCTTAAGCACCTTGTCAACTAGATTTTTAGCAGCAGAGGGCTCTTTAATGTAGTTTGCAAAGGCATGACACCGTGCTATGGCTAACAACTGAGGGAAGGTGCTTTTGGATAACACCCACTAAACAAGCCTGGATTACCAATGTCCACTTACCAATATATGCTTCATTTGCTAATTTATTATAGTTTTAAGAGTCTTCTGGCCATGCACTCCCCTCCGTTCCTCATTTAGAACTGGGGGCATAGTGTGGGGATTACATCAGATCTGCTGTCCATGGAGGAGGTTTCTTACTCCAACTCCAGCTAGTCTGCTGGAGGCAGATCCCACTTTGACCCACTGCAGGGCCACATGTTATCTAAAGAGGTAAAAGCTAATTGTGAAAGGCTGGGAGAAGAAGCAGCACTCTAGTCAAGTTTTGGTTTTGCCTTTTTTTCTTTCCCCAGGCAATAGACAAAATGCCTGAAAAATATGCTCTAGTTCAAACAAATATTAGAAATCTCCTCTAAGTAATGTCCTTCTGATGCATTAATCTAGATGTTACTGGCAGGTATGGGGAAATCTTACTGCTCTTGTGCTAGACCAGTTACTGCAACACTGAAAGTGCGTTTGTTGAAGAAGTCTTGAGAAAAGCAAGATGATGATGAGGATGGTGATGACTGAGGAGGTCCACCCTACATCCGTGGCAGAAAATGTGAAGTGCAGTGAGCGTAATGCTGTTCTAACTTGCCCCTTCAGAAGAAACCGGACAGCTGATGTGCAACTTTTCCCATTTTAGATCCCACTCAGCCCCTCCATACTAATTTCTGAACTTGACTTCTAACCCAGAGCTCAGCAGAAAGCTCAAGTGATTAAAGACTGCACAAAATTACTTGCACAGTGTTCAGAAGTTGAACTACCCTGGCAATTTGTGTGGGGTGGCATAGAGGAACATCCTGCATACAGCAGGATTTTTCAGAGGTTATCAGTTTCAGTCAAAAGGTTGCAAGTGGGTGTAGAACGTAGACTTCAGTAAAATTTGTTTTTTTCTCTTTTCTTTTGTTGTTCAGGCTACCAATAACCAGTAGGAATATATTGCTTTATAGAAGATTCTGAAACTTGTAAGAATTTTGCAGCTGTAAAAGAGCAGTAATGCAAAAAGACCAGCAAGGAGGTGAAACAAAAGGACTGAATTGAGCCCTCCTTTCTCTTTGAGATAATTTGCACCGGTCTTTGCTCACTTCTCTGGGTAAGTCCCAGCCATTCCCCTTTGCTCCTCACCTCGCCCTTGCAAACTCTGAGATCCCGTACCAAATAAGTCCTTTCTGATGGCATCAAGTACAGTGATGGGTTTGTACAATAGCAAGCATTTAGTTGTTTCAAAAGCCATCTTTCCACGTCCCATGATTTCTCCTCATTGATCTGCTTAGTGGAAGTTTCCTCGATTAAGTCTGAAAAGATTGCTTTTGCACCAAAGTTAAGTTTTTATCAAAAGAAAACGAAGCTTTAATGGCATTACAAAAGCTCTTCAGAGCCATGTATATCTTCAATCATCAGCCCCTCCTCAAGGATGCTCAAAAAGCATATCCAGGCAAAATGAAACATGATGACAGACTGCAAGGATAGCAGGATTAGCATTAAATTAGAATCTGTATTCAAAAAATCAGTTATCACAGACAGTTACCACAGAATACTCTGAGTTGGAATGGACCCACAAGGATCGCTCAGTCCAAACCTTAAGTGAATGGCCCACATGGGGATTGAACCCACAAGCTTGGGTCTAGGAAAATCAGCTGTTCCCACAAGTTCTCAGACTCAAAAGACAGTGAAACCAGTAAAGTAGTTGCCTTGGAAAACAAAAATGCAATATCCAAACAATTTCAGTCAAGACTGTATCTCAAGGAAAATCTGCAAAATGTTTGGTTTGGGATTTGTTTGGTTTTCTTTTTTTTTTTTTTTTTTTGGTCTACATTTAAACAGAATCAAACCACAGTGAAAAAAAATTATTTTACAATGTTTTCAGCTCACAGAAATTTCAAAACATGACCCAAACAGATGTGGAGACCAGAATTAAACCAGTAAAAAACCCCATTGTCAGTCTAAAGGATTTTAAACCAAAGTAGATCCTTGATATTCCTAAACTGTTTGAAAGTTTCAAAACCAGTTTGCCACTTTCTCACAGAGGCAGTGCTTTGAAATCTGAAGAATTTCAGAGCACTGTTTCTCATTTTGTCTCTGTCCACTTTAAATACAGACCATGCCAAAAGTGTGACTTTTTCCACAAAAAAATTAGGAACATAAAAACCTCCACAGCTGTTTAAAGTAACTTTAAAGTAATTAGATTCTGATGTATCAGCTAGAATATAAGTTTGTCAGTAATAGTTCACTTTTTTTTCCAAATATGTCTAGTTTTATCACCACTTATACATCTTGGAACATAGTTTGATCTGATAGTTAATCTCACATATAACGTAATTGTAAAACCATATAATTTCATGTATTCACAACATTTCCTATTATTCTTCTTTTACCTTTTAATTTTCTGTCCTAGTCTGCTAAAAATAAAGAGAGTTAAATTACAAACCTAGTGTGAGTCGTTATCAGGCAATATACTCTATGAAAGATGGAGCTTCTCTTTACTCAATGAGAGTGCCTGGAGGGGTTTTAAATTTAAAAAATATATACATAAAGGCAGACAGTAAGGCTTCTCATTGTTTTTTGCATTCAAAGTACATTTTTCTAACCTCCGATTCTAGAAAATTGCTAACATTCATACAGGAGACACAGGAGAAAGGAGACACCTGAGCCCTGTGGACAGGACCTTAATTATAAAGTCTACAGTCTAGCATGTTTTTATTTTTATACTAGTGTAGCTTTAATGCTAGATTAGCACTTCAGAGAAGGGATATTGTTCTTAGAAATATATCAGTTTAAACACTTTAAGGTGAGAGAGATCACAGTAAAACATGTTTTTAAGTAAAATCAGTGCATCCTCAGTCTTTCTACAGAGAAAAAAGCAACAGGTAAATAGGCAAAACTGCAAGTCATCTTAATGTATCACACAGTGGTGGCACAGAAAGACCACATAACTCAGATCTTCACAGTTGATTTTTACGGGATGAAGATTATCACACCGGAAAAAAAAAAAAAGACAGAAAGAAGTAGTGAGCTCTGTGGCATGAAAAATTAAGTTCAAAAGGGATTTTCAAGCTCCAGATGATGGATATCAAACCTGTTACTCCCTGAACCCTCTAAATTAGATTTGGTCTTTGTGACCAGGTGATGTGAACAGGACCAGGCCCGCACAGTCACTGCATGAACTGAGCACCGGAGAACCCCTTCAACTGGCAAGTCAGCAATGCTTCTCATGCCTTCCATGCAGAGTAAAAGCCACAAGGGCTGGGTGTGTGGCAGAAAACTGCTCTGTTCTGTGCCAAACAGGCAAGGCAAAATCAAGGGCGGGGGGAGGGGGGGAAGAAAAAGAAAATTAAATCAAAATGCAAGCCATTTATACATCAATATGTTAAACATCCCGTTGTTAAAAAGAGCAGGCGGCTGACGGAAACCACTTCTCTTTAAAACTGGCAGTGTATCAAAATGCTTTTAAAAATAATCAGAGAGGTGCAAACCACTAAGGGGACCCTGCTGTTCGCAAACTGGAAAGCGGCTTGTACTTCTCAGGGCATGACTGATTTTGACCCTTTTGTGGGTCAGCACACTTCCTACATGAGCCTGAGTTAGAGGTCTCTGCCAATTGACACAGCCAGGACCAGTCCCTGCGGCCCGATTGCAGTGGGGTCTGCAGTGACACGCAGAAATCCAGCACGAGCTTTCAACCATGCAGTGCCCAGCAACATGGTGGCTCTCCTCCTTGTCAGCAATGAGATGTTCAGGAGATGGATTTTTTTTGGCAGTGGACGGTGACCTCAACACCCCTCCCATTTCAGGCAGGGCTGTAGCAGCCCAGGGGCATGCAACAGGATGATGTAGCCCCACAGCAGACCCAGGGCGCCAGTGCATGCTATTTGGGCTATATGGAAGTGTTGGCTTTTCTCATTGTGCCCCTTTTTGTCCCTAAAAGTTACTCCCAGCAAGAACGTGTCCCTTGTCTGGGTATAAAGCCAGGGATGGGCAGAGCCACTGCAAAGGCTCAGCCCTGAGAGATGACCCAGAGCTGGTCTCAACTTTCCTGTAGCTGTGATTTCATGGTATGATATGTTTGGTGGCAATGCTGGGGTGGTGAGTTGTATCCTCCCTGGGCTGCTGCTCCTCTGGTGCCCTCACAACTCCCGCAGCAGCTCGGGCTCATATGCACCAGGCTGACAGGATCCTCCCCTGCCATTCCCCGGCCACCACCTAGCAAGGTGGTTTCAGGGGACGGAGCCAACTCCGGTTGCAGAGCGGTGCTTTGGCAGACGGCACAGTCACGGCGAGCCATTGCCGCAACTCCCCTTGGTGCAGGCACAGTGCCAGGCTGCGAATGCAGTGGGCAAAGTGACCCGTGTTGGGCTTGTCCTCCCACCGCAGGTTCCCATCCGCTCTAGGAAGGCCTGAGAAACAACAGGGGATGCTCTGCTAGGGCTGTCAGAAACAAACAGCACAATTACCCTCTGCCGGATTGCTTCAAGTTGCAAACAAAAGATGACAAACAAAACACACAACAGATCCCCCTCCAGGCCCGCAGAGCAATCAAGAGGAGGATGACAATGGCAGGGCCCCTCCGGCCCTGTGCCAAGGACACTCACCCCCAACGACAAGCACACGCTGCTGCCTCGCAGAGCCCCTGGCCACCCGCCAGCCCTTTTGTCTAGCACGTATGGAGCCCATCCTTGCTTGCAGACCGCTCTGGCTATGCCAAAGCTGCATCTACCACCGGCCTCCCTGCCAAGAGTTCAGTACCTCTCCCTGCTGCAATCTCAACCCTCCAGTATCAGCTCCTGCCCGTGCACCACCACCACCTCCTCCTCCTCCTTCCCGGGGAGCAGCAACGCCTGTCTGAGCTGGATGTGACACAAGGGTTAACACTCGTTACCTAGAAATGAGTCAGCAAGGCCCTTGCCCCCACAGTCACTGCCTGGTTTCCAGAAATGCTGACCATTTCCAGATTAGCCCAGCATCTGATGAATACATCAAAAGCACGACTCCAAGCCTCAAAAGTGGAAAAGAACACAGATAAAAGTGAGCACTGTGCTCCCCAGGCCAACACCTTGGAGCGGTATGATGGAACCTAAGATCACTTTGTATCCAATGCCAATTTGACAACCAAAGCTCTTCACCTGGGTGCCATTGGGTCCATGCAATTAATGTCACTCATGCACCACTGCAATACTGAAAAATGCAATGCAAACCCCGCTGGTTGCACTTGTTTCTAAGGCTCGCAGTCCCCACTCGACCTCCCTTTCCTGCCATCAACTCTTTTGTAAAAAAGAAGCACAAGGACACTAAGTTTTTGATTAAATAGAAAAACATTTGCTCTTTTCTCACCTAACTATAAAGATGTGATGGTCAGGGCTGATAGAATTAGGAGGTTAAGGTAAGTCTGGCTGAGTGCTGAGACACTTGCTCAAGGACCTACTCGAATCTCTCACAGCTTCTGAGCAACATATGAAGACCAGAGAACGCAATCTCTGTGAGCTGTTGCTGTGAGAGAGGCAGGAAACACTGTGAGAACTGTTTTTCTCGACATACATCAATGTTTCCACTTCCAGACCAGAAGGAAGTCCTCCACAGAAAGGCTTTAAATTGAAATGCTCAGTCAGTACACAAGTTCATCAACATTTTTAGGACTCCAGGGAAGACAGCTAATGGCCCCCGTGGTATGGGCTTCAGACAAGGAAGCCCATTTTCACTTGATTATGAAGTGCTAGAAGCAAATGTTCATATTACTATGATTTCCCATTAATCTAAGTACTGGTTTAGAGATAAATGCAAACATAAATACTTTGATAAAGAACCTAAATTTGGAAATGAGCATTTTGGATCATAAGAGTCTACATATCACAATCAATGCCTGCTGACTTAAAGTGTTACCAGCCTGTACAGATTACCATAACTCTCACGAATGTGACACCTTTCCTAAAAGACTGTATCCTAAAATCATGTCCCTTGATGACAAGCTCAGGTTCTCTGCTGACTTTTTTCCTCAGAGGGTGAACAGCAAATCAAGCAGATCCATATTCACTCATGCTAATTAAACAGCCCACCCAGATGTTTATAACACAGTCAAGGTAGGGCTTGAACCTTGGTTTCTGTGACTTATTTTGCAAAATTTATCAATAGCAGAAAGTCAAAACCAATTGGAAAAATAAGTGAGATTCAGCAGGGAAGGGGTAAAGGCAAAGAAAAAATATGAAGTTGTTTAGTTTCAAAGACCTTCAACAGCCTTTCCCATTTCTCTTTATTATATATATAATTTTAAACTTTTTTCCAAGGAATACTGGTTATTATTTACATGAGAAAATGATGGCAATATGTACAAAGAAAAGGCATGATGCCTTTACATGAACATAAAAGGACTAATTAATCTAAAAGCTCTGTATGTTTCTGTGCATGTTTTTATTGATTTTTTAAAATAAATTCTTTTTGTTTTATTTTTCCCCCCCCAATTTGTCCATTTCTCCCTGCCTACTCTCATTCCGAGAACAAGTCTCCCACTCTACACCTGATCTCCAATGTAACACAACCTATCTTACAGCCATTCAGATTTAAATTCTACTTATTAAAACTGATTCCAAGTTATCATTTTAATTTTGGCTCACTCATTCACATAAATAAAAATTCTCCAGTATTAAATTCAAACAGACTCCAATTGCAGCTTGTGAGTAATTTTTAATGTACTTTTACCACAAATTAAAAAAAAAAAAAGCCCACTAGTTTATTCAACCAAGTCTCCATTAGTCATCATGAACCATATAACTAACAAACATGGTTTTTATTTCATATACTTATTGGGTGTTCAGGGTGAGGGTGGAGATATGTCAGCTATGAGTGGGAGAAAAGAGGTTACTGAGGTTAAAAAGAGGAACATATGACTGTGTATGCCCCTAGTACCTCTGCTTCTTATTCCCTCTTTGCTTTGCGTCTTATGCTAGCAGGCACACAGCCAGCACTCTTGCACAAAGGTCAGTTGCTTCAGTAGCAATTTCTTCTGCATTTTTTAGTTAATGGACGTGGTAGTATATGTGGTTTTATTTCAGCATGTACAAGTCCAATACCACATTAATTTTGGCACGTATCTGTATTTCCCCACAATATTTATCTAACATACTCAGTTATAAAATGGGATGTGTGTCACTAGAGGTTCTCCTAAATTTGTGTTGAGTTCATTTATGCCTAATATACATGCACAAAGGCAAAACCACCTGCATATATCTGTATTAAAGAGATGGATCTTGCCCCCGTGCTCTCCTCTGAATATTATCAGTATGGAGAGCTTTGCACAGCTGAGAAATCGCAAACACCAGAGACTTAATGCCCTGGCCTGTCTGAGTTCTGCACATTCTGAGAACCAATAAACAAAAGCAAGGCAATTCAGGACATGCTCAGTCATCCTGCCAATTCAGTCATCTTCGTACAATAACGTGGTCACTGTTCTCAGTCTGCTGCGTGCCTCTGCCACTGTCCCAAAGCTCTGGTCTCACTTTTGATGAAGATCTCTGGGCAAGAGATCTTTGACCTCCTATGACCTCAGTGTCACCCACTGCAGATATTCCAGCTGTCACTGAAGAAACCACGATCTGAATTCAGTACTTTCTTCAGTGCCTCTGCATGAAGGGGAGGCATGAGATGGTGAGCTGCTCCTCTCTGTCAGGCAGATCAGGTGATGGCTGCAGTTGCACGAGCCAAGGGAGATGCAGGTCAAGGCTGTCTCTCACAGCAGGGCCAAACAGCTTGTGTAAGTTTTATTCTAGGATCATCTCATATATTCACCCAGCACTGTCTCCAACCAGCACTGGCAGGTGTCCCCAGGCACTGTCCCACCCCAAACCACAAAACAAGCGATGTCTACACAGGATCAGTCCAGTGGTGGCTCAGCACTCCCAGAGAAACCTGTGGGAGGACTGAGCTGGAAGGGCCGCCCTCATGGAAATCTCCACCTCTGCTGGAAAGAGTTGGGCACTGGCTGTCTTTTCCTCCTCTCCCCTGCCTCCTACTTCTCCTGCTCAGTGCTAGTGAACTTTGTTCATTATTTGTAATTAGAAAGTGGAAAGCTATTACTGTCTTCCCCGTTGTTCTTCCTCTAAAGCAACACTTAAAGAAAAGAGAAACAGCTGACATCTAGACCATTTCAAAAACTTAACAGCAACCTCAGTCACTACACCTGTCCCTGAATCCTCCCTAACGTTTGTGGTTTTGCATAACATTTTCCTATGTTAAAAAAAAGCAAAAAATTAAAATTATCTTTTTTGCTGCCAGTTGAAGAACCCACAAACAAATAGGCAAATCTGACTAAGTGGTTAAGCAGAGAAAACAATGGAAATGTGTATGCACCAAAGGCTGTCAACAGTCCCACAGAAAAAATTGGAAAGACAGAAAAAATTCTTTAAGCCCTTGTAACAACAAAATGTCAAAACCAAACAAATAACAGACAGAAGTGGGAGCTAAGTGTTGACTGTGCCTCGTTAAGTCTTTAGTGAGCAAAGAAGTCCCAGCCTTTCCCTGGGGTGCCCCAGTCAAGCCCTAGGACTTTCTTGCAGCTTTCAGGTCTGGTTATCTGGAATCCTTCCTCCTTCCCCCTACCCCGCCACCTTAATTATTGTTAATACAATTTGACTAAAATTCTGTCCTGACATTCAAATACTGGTATTTGCAGTGCCTTTTTATTTTCCTTTCTTCTTCTTCTTTTTATTTTTTTCCCCAATATTTTTTTACAATCTCCTTTTTGTGTTTTTATGCTGTAACCTAGAATAGGTTGTGAATTTCCTGACTTCTGTGGGTTAGATAGGAAACTCAATGTTACTATTTTGGTGTAGAACACAGCCATTTTTGTGGTCATACTTATCATAGCTGAGTTAAACTCAACAGGAAACAGCATTTCTATTTGCCTGTTGGCTCAGGGTGCATATCCCACATCTATAGTGCAGAAACAACTGATAAAGTGATGGGAAACTGATGAAGGCCAATTTAGACAGAAGGAACTGGGAGGTGCTATGCCGGTGGTCCAGGAATAAACCATATCAATAAAATACTCTGCTGCTTTGCATTCAGAGATTTGTATGAAGTCAGGACGAGCTACAAAACCTTGATTACCAAACTGCCCTTGTTTTCATGCTCAAGAAGGGAAGGAGGCTTCAAAAGGGAGACCTCCATGAGCAAGCTTAGACCTTGTCCTTGCTTTGATTTTTTTCTTCTTAATAACTGTCGCAGCTACTACTTTTTTTTGTCATAGTCATTCTAAGACATAGGTGCCAGAAATCCATGGGTA
Organism: Manacus vitellinus; assembly: GCF_001715985.3. NCBI lineage: Eukaryota > Metazoa > Chordata > Aves > Passeriformes > Pipridae > Manacus > Manacus vitellinus. The sequence continues at coordinate 15,789,925 of NW_021940535.1, read as the reverse complement.
GAAGAATTCAACCTATGGAGTCAGAAAATAAGTATTTATACATTTGTTTGTTTTCTGGGAAAACTCACATGTCCACACACAGCAAGGTTTGGTACAAAACACCTGTGGGACTGCTGCAGCTTGGAAGTTGGAAAGGACAGAAAACTCCACGTAGCATCACAGGTCCCTTCTGTCCCCAAGATCAGGAGCCTGCAGCAAGGATACTAAAAAAAAATGCTATGGTTTGGGTGGGTATGGAGATGGGTCTCAAACGACAATATTTTGAGGGGAATCTGTGAGAAATGGTACTGGCTCTCCTTGCACTGACCCCAACAAGGTATTGGCCTCTCTTTGCCTCTTTTAAAAGAAAATATTTCTCAGAGTTTGCTCTCTATAGGTTCTAGCATCATAATTAAACTCAATGACAAATATTATTTGCACAACACCCTTGGAGGTTTATCTCATTCTTACTCTGTTCAACCACAATTCACTCACTCTTCCTCTGATATACTACAGTTCTGGGACCTCATGAACTGCCTGTCCCTCCTTGCTCGGATAGGTATGGGGTTACCAAGGGCTGTGGTGGAGTAATACTCCTCGTTCATCCCTTTCCAAGCTGAAAGTCCCTTTTCTGAATTTGGAAATCTTGCTCTGAATGAGAATCTTGGGAAGGCTTGGCTCAGCCTTTTTTAGGTTTTATCTGGGTTGTTACTTTGTGGTGATAAGGTTGAAGGACTTGCCAAGGTCACATACTTCCTCTGTGATCTCCACCCAAGCCACTTGAAAAAAAAGCACTATGAAAACTTGAAACTCACTTTCTATCAGGCAAGTCTGTATTAATGGCAATAAAAGGCAATACTGAATATGAGCTTTGGCAGGGGGGACTGTTAGAAGCAAGGTTTCCATTTGTGTGTGCACCTGGCAGCACCCTGTGTACCGACAATTTCAAGTTCTCCCACCCTGACCACTCCATCAGCTTTGCCCACCATTCATGTGGCTTCACACAGCAACAGGGGAGACAAAAACGTATCAAAAATAGGAAAATGTGACTGTCAAACTCTTAACCTTGACAGGTGAAACTCAGAGGGCAAAAGAAAGCTCTAATACCATATATAACTCAATTTTGCAATTAATGTCTTCTAAATCTTCTTTTTCCACATTCAATCCCTCTGTTAAAGAAAACCTGGGGTATCCCAGGAGTGTTTCGTGTCCTAACCAATTAGTGCAATTTAATAGCCACATCATGACCACAGTTAAAAGGACCCCCAGGGAATAGATTCTTCTCTGAGAATGATGACAGACTTTGGGCAGCAAATTTAGCTTAGATAGCCAGGGCTGGTTTTGTTCGCAGTAGTCCACTCCTCATTACTGTTTGTTGAGCCATCTGATCCACCTATGAGCCAGATCCTGAAGCATTATTTTGGCCTGTGAAAGTAGCTACACATCACTGTTGGTTGGCCTGAATATACTGGGTAGCACTGCTGCTAGATGAAAAAAGTCAGATATTCCTGGTTAAATACAGAAAAATAGAATAGTTTAGGTTGAGGGGGACCTTTAAAGGTCACCTATTTCAACCACCCTGCAATGAGCAGGGACATCTTCAACTAGATCAGGTTTCTCAGAGCACTGTCCAACCTGGCCTTGAACACTTCCAGGGATGGGGCATCTACCACCTCCCCAGGTAAACTGTTCCCATGTTTCACCAACCCTCACTGTAAAAAATTTCTTCCTTATATCTAGTCTAAATCGACTCTTTTTTAGTGTAAAACTATTGCCCCTTGTCCTATTACAATAGGCTCAACTGAGAAGTTTGCCTCCATCTTTCTTGAAAGTCCCCTTTAAGTATTGGAACGCTGGAATAAAGTCTGCATGAAGCCTTCTCTTCTCCAGGCTGAACAACCCCAACTCTCTCAGCTTGTCTTCACAGGAGAGGTGTTCCAGCCCTGTGATCATTTCTGTGGCTCTTTTCTGGACTCTCTTCAGCAGGTCCATGTCCTTACGTTGGGGGCCCCAGAGCTGGATGAAGTACTCCAGGTGGGATCTCACCAAAGTGAAGAAGGGGGGAAGAATCATTTCTCCTCACCAGCTGGCCAAACTGTTTTTGATGTAGCCCAGGATACAGTTGGCCTTCTGGGCTGCAAGAACACATTGTTGGATCACGTCTAGTTTTTCATCTACCAGTACCTCTCAAGTCCTCAGCAGAGCTGTTCTCAATCCATTCATTCCCCAGCCTGTGTTGATACCAGAGGCTACCCTGACCCAGGTGTAGGACCCCACACTTGGTCTTATTGAACCTTGTAAGGTTCATGCAGGCCTGCTTCTCATGCTTTTCCAGGTCCCTCTGGATGGCACTCAGACATGTCAAATGTACCCTCATCTTGGTGATGTTGGCAAACTTGTTGAGGGAGCACTTGATCCCACTGTCTGTGTCATTGATTAAGATATTAAACAGCACTGGTTCCGATACAGATCTCTGAGGGACACCACCTGTCACGTATCTCCATCTGGACATTAAGCCCTTGACAACTGCCCTCTGGATAAGACCATCCAACCAATTCCTCATGCAGAAAACAGTCCACCCATCAAATCCATCTCTCTTCAGTTTAGACAGAAGGATGTTTTGGGGTACCACATCAAAGGCCTTACAAGAAATGACCACTAGAAATGTAAGGTATGAAGCTGGGAGAAGCAATTGCTTTAGCAAAAGCTAGAAACTCAGAAATATAGCTCCATAACTCTCCTCAAACTCCTGAGCTGACATATTGTTTATAAGGCAAGATCATGAAGCAGACTGGGAAACTGATCCCACAGAAAAAAAATGCTGTACTGGTTGTATTGGGACCTTATGCAGGCAACTGCGTTCCTACACACAAAGCCATACCAGCGTAGTCCCAAGCACAGGGATTCGAAGTCCCTGTTGCTGAAGGTACAGGCTGCCCTCAGCAACACTGCTAGACGCTGCAGCAGCCTCACTGTGACCCGAAGCAGTGCAAAGAGATCAGAAAGTACAACGATATTTTAAAATCCAGAAAACAGAGCCAATCAGGAATTTTTTTAGAAAATGCCTCATCACGAGATGCCAATTTGTGGACATTAAACTTTCCACGGAGATCCGCTGGGTCAGTGAAACTTTCTACTCTCTCATTGCCCAGAAGTCTTTGTCAATATCTACTATAAGCAGGTATATATCCATTAGCTGTATATTATTTTAAGCAGTTCTGCTTGCCATGTTGCAAGGATCAATCTTATTATCATTCTAATTTCTCTTTTCCATTTCACCTTAGTGGTGGCCACTGTGGAAAAGTCATTAACTTGTGTGTTGGCAATTTTAAGTCTTTGATACCATTTTATGTCTGAAGAAAGAAATCCATCAGCTCTTTTTGATCCTGAGCTTACCTTTGTTTCTCACATTTCCTGTCTTTGTAAATCTGCTTATTAACACTTTCACTATATTGCCCTATATTCAACACTGTCTCAGTCACACTTCTGCTGAAAGTCTTATTTGCACTTTTGTCTTCCCCAGGCACGATTATTGTAATTTTCCATCTCCACGGCCTTTGCCAGGAGTTTGCTTTCTCAAGGTACAAGAGGGATCATAAAATAAGAACAATGCTCACTTTGTCTTGTACAGAACAGAAAGAATAAGATGATTGAAAAGCTATGAACACAAGTCTTCAGCTTGCATTAAGGGCCTGTACCTTCAGCTGCTCAAGGTACAGCAGTGGGCAGTGACACAGCCAAGATGAGCAGCATACTCTCACTTCTATTTTGAGCTACTCCATGGAAACAAAATTTGCCCTCTTCTCACTGCCCAGCTCAAACACCTGACCCTTATTCCTCACTACACACCTTTTGAGCTGATCCGTACACCGACAGCAGTGGATAAGACCTTGGTGCAACTGAAGACAAAGTATTTTGATCACTAAAATTTCTGTCACAAACTATAGTTCCTAATCTGCCTACAATGATGGCACAGGTCAGGCACTTAATGCACAGTCAGCATCCTGACCAATACAGTGCCTACACGGATGCAGGCCCACATAGAGCTGTGCACACCATGATGCCCCAACTTATAATGGCATATTCCTGTCAGAGCAGAAGGCAATTCTGAGGCATCACTGTGACCAAAATGACCAGGAATAGGTCTGTACACGGTCATAGCGAATTGTGATACACATGGCAATCAAATAGATTAAATGTCGATTCCCACTTTTACCCGGATATTCATAGGGTCTTCCAATGGTCACAGCTGCACAAACAGGACCATACTAAATATCTGTCCTTTGTCATCCACAGTTGATCCAGCAGTTCAAGTTTCCATGCTGTGGATAAGAATTTAGATTCATTTGTAGCAGAACTGCAGAGAGGCATGGGTCAAATCCCACTCTGAAGTAAATGTCATGAGGTCTTTTCACAGAGATGCAACCAAACCAGCCTAACACCCATCTGCACACACTCCTACGCTACACAGAAGTTAGTATGAGGCTATTCATCCAGCTGAAAATTTGCTATATATTTTTATATATATTACTCAGTGTCACAGAGTTACACCTAAATTGGCCCCAGGAACACTCACTTGACTAAACAAATCTTCTAAAGAGCCATTCACCTTGGTATGAAGACACCAAGAAGTTGAAAGTCCACCTGCTGCTGGTGGTTTCCACCAATCATTTATTCCCTTCATAATTTAATCATCCAAGTAATGCATCTTATTTCTAGGATGAATGTACATGGCTTTCCTTTTCAGTCACTGAATCTTTTTATTTATTTGACTGTTAGGTTAAAGACTTATACATATACACACTACAGCAAAGTAGCTCTTGATTTTTCTTTTCTTAAAATATTGATTTAAAGCTGTTTCACTGGAAGGTGCTTTCTCCAATCTCCTTTGTGTTGTCCCCATGCAGGCAACGGAATGATGTACAGTATTCTAATGTATGCTTACACTGTATTTGGAGGTAAAGTTGCTTCTTGTCAACTTCTACCAACCTAAAATATCCCTTCCTTAAGGACGGATCTATACAGTTGTTCACATCTTTTTAACTACATCTGTTAAAATTCATGTAGTGATTTAAAACAGAATAGTTCCCACTGAATGCAAACCTTTGACGTACCGACATGTAAATAACACATTGTAATATAGAGGACATGGACAAATGAAATAATGTGGACTTAAAACTCACCAGCTAGTCCCCAACAGCTGTATATATCCATACCCTTACCCCATGGTAAATTCAAAGGAAGCTGGGGTACGTGGTATGTTGATCACTGTGATTCCTCACCAGATACAACACGACAGACAATATCTGATCTGGTGTAAAGCCTGCCAGGACAAAGTTACCCTCACCACTTCTTTTGAATAAATTAAACCTTACAGAGTGACCACAACACTTGTACTTGGAACCCTGTGACTGGATTTACTGTCCTTTGGAATCAGAGTATGATAAAAAGACTCATTAACAGCCTTTGATTAACACAGTTCTCAAAAACTCCACAATCAGGTTCATGCTTGTCAGAGAAACCATATCAGAAACATGTTTAGATGTAAACCAAGATAAGTCAGCTTCACCAACAGAGGACCACAAGAGTTGGATTACGCAATTCAGAGTCCAAAGGTTTTCCTCTGGGTCTTTTGTCTCTTAAATTAAGGAAAGTGCTGACATGACACACTATTTTCACTAGGTGAATCACGTGGCAGTGTTTGTAGAGTAATTCTGTTTCCCCTTTTTACGTTTCTCATGTCTTTCTAACCATTTGGATTTGCAGTTTTTGTTGAACTGTTCAGGGGAGTCAGAAGACGCTTTGGGTCATTAAAAACAATTCAAGGGTTTTGTTGGCCATTATTTACACATTTTGATTGCAGAATTAAACAAGTCTAGTGCTCCATAGTTGTCCCTCATGCAACCCCATCAACACACAGAAACCTCTGACCTGAGCACAGCTATGTTTTCGGTGTTACCAGCTAACAATGCCACTCAGGAACTTGCTTTTATTTTTCTCACTCGAGTTAGCAACCTGCTCACTTGGCAGTAAAGCTGCCTGCTAACCCACTGGAATGCTAAGAGTCCCCCAGCAGCTTCCCATGACTTTCCCCATGTGTCAACATCAGGCATGTTTTACACCAGTTTGTTAGCAAAGTCTCCCAGAGCAGACTAGGTTCCTGTAGGACCAGGAAGCATGAGATAAGCTCCCCCGGACCATACAGGTCCACTGCAATCCCAAGGAGCAGTGCCTTATTTATCTGAGTATTTTAATGTGACTGCTCATATATGAGCAGTGTTGAGCCCTGTGTCCAGATTAGGGTCACAGCTGTCCATGGTTAGTTCCACTGTGAAGCTACACTTGGGACAACTGGGAGATTGTTCATAAATAAATGAAAAACATATTGCTTACAAACACATAGAATCTGGAGAAGGATTTTCAGTAAGAAAGAGCAATAAATTACTCCTGTTAGGGATGCAACATAGAGATGGGTTTGCTATCTTATTGGCTATTGTTCTGGTCATCAGCATTTGTTAGAAAAATCTCTGTATAATAAAACATAAAATTCTCTGTATTAAATGTAAAATGGAGTTGTACTATTTTACTAATTCTTGTCTTAACTGACACCTAAAGTTACTGTCACTGAAAATATATTAAACATGCAAGTATACTGAGTGCTGCATAATTTTCACTGGTTTTCCTCCCTCCATTTATTTGCTTTCTTCTTTTCCTTACATTTTTGTGTATGATCAGTTTGCCTTTCCAAGAAACAATCTTCAAATATTTTAGGTCTCCCTCATCATGAATTTTCTCCATTTACATGAAGTTTTCCTAATTAATGCCACGATTTCCACTGTGAACTAATTTCTTCTTATATTTTGCATAGGGATCTTCCACAGTAATAAAACCAGTCTGGTGAAAGATGAAAACTACAGCAATGGCTACACCAAGACATAATATTGTAATATCTTTTTCCCCCCTTCCTTTTTAATGGAGCAGCTACACTCTACTGAAAACAATTTGTGTGTACCCACAGTGATTCAGAGTCATTTTTAACACCTAGTTCAAAATGCCACAGAGTGAAAATGAAATTAAATGCTTTTGATAGCAAGTGGACTGTAGTTTAAATAAGATAATTGTAAGAAAAACAAATAAACAAACAGAAAATGGGAATTACCAACACTTGTCCATCTTAAAACTAAGAGAGCTCTACAGAACTCAGTGGACATGTGAGACGGTGCGTGTCACACAGCCTAATTTCTGTTCCCCCCCCCCCATATTGGTAACATCAGGTCAAATCCTCTCTCACACTGTTGTGTTGTGTTTTTCCTACCACGTTATTTCTGTTAATGATTAATGAATTTTAAAACAGCTTCACACAATCAACAATGTGTTTATAATTTCCAATCTACATAAAAAATATTTTAGGATTCACAGGGGAAAAAAAGAATCAAATACTTCAGGGTCCTTTCCTTAATTTTTGCCCATCATCCTGGGTACAGAATATCTCTTGGCTGGGATTTGATATATTATCTAATTATAACAGTGATTTAAACTATCATAATAGAAATAATACCACCAATGTCTGTGTCAAAATTGTGGCATTTAACACCACTGCACTGTGGCAAAAAATGTTTCTGGAAGAAAGAATTATGCCATGAAAAATTAAATGGTATAGCAAATTACTGATATAATTTCAAACATCTCATTGGGGTTCTTTGTATGCTCAGTGGAGAAATACATACTCCTCCAGGGATGGTGATTTAGATGTTAGGGTAAATTACTCCTTCCATCACAGGAAGTTCCTACTGCTTTTAAGTTCTTTTGTCTAAATTTAGGCAAGCTGAAGGAAACTTTTAGGGAGTAAAGTAATGCACAGACTGAAGAGAGTTAGTCTCTATTCCTGGTTTCATGCCAAGTTCCCACGTAATTTAAGTTTAAATGTAGCTTGTGCTCCACCTGTTCATTAACAGAGGGTGTTGCTTTCCCTTTCTACACCTTGACAGGTGTTGTAAGGCTAAGCTGCAGCTATTACAATGATAAGGCTTGATTGGTACCTAGAAAAACTACTCCAGGAAGTGCAGAAGAAGCATAAATAATCTTTACATGGCAAAAACTGGATATATTTGCTGATCTGTTTATAATTACACTTCCTCCTGAGTCTCCTCATCTGTTTCTGTGGAAGTTCTCCATTTTCATGAGAGACGTTGTTCTGAGGGCTTGGGAAAAATTACACCATCAGGTTATTATTGGATGATCAAAAGCCAGTCTATAGCCAGAATTCTACAAAAGCACATGCAAGTTCATCAAAACTCTCTAAGGACATTAGAATGTATTATTTGTAAAATAACCGTGCTATATGTAACAGGTACACATAGATGAAGAAGAAGCCCAGCCCTGAAGAGATTTCAGTCCAAATGAAGTGTTCCACTCTTTCACATAAAGAGAGAACTGAAATACAAAGATGTGACTTGCTCAAAGACAAGAAACCTCTGGGAAATCAAGAAACTGAACCCAGATCTTCTGAGCTGGTCCTTGTTGAGTGTTATAACCACAAAGGTCTCCTTCCTCCCCATCTTGTTGCTCGCTCTAGTTTCTCTTTTGTTTCTTTGTAAATTTAGTCCTTCCCTCTCTTTTACAAGAAGTCATTATTTAAACAAGGTGATATGTAAAGATGTTTATCCTTCCCTGATGGTACTCCTTTCCTCAGCAAACCATGACTTTACAGTCAACTACTTCTTAATTACATTTTATACCATAAAATATGTACCTTAAATACCTACTTTGTATCACTAATGTGATAGTCTGAATCATCCTGAAGCAGGTTTTCTTCTCAGATTAGTCTAAGAAAACCATATGTTAGTGCCTGGGGAATGGCAATTCTCCATGAGAGAATCAATTTCTTAAAAATCACCTACAGAGTGCAAACTGTTCTTGTTGCAGGACTAGCAATCGGTCATCTTTAATTCAATGAAGGTTGTGCACACAACTGAAATATAAAGAATACTAGATCCTTTCCTCAGAGTTTGGGGACCTGACTGTAACTCTCAGTCAAACTGACAAATACTGAGTCACCCAAGGACCTCTTCTAGTCAAACAAGGTATTACTCACACAGATGCTCCCCAACATGAGTAAAGACTGGAAATTTGTACCTTATGTGTTAATGACCAGGAACTAGCCTAAGCATGGTTTTACCATACTTTGAGTCCATCCTAAAAAACTCATGATGAAACTCTTATTTCATAGTGCTTGTTCCTTTTTAACTTACTTTCTTTCGAGGTCTGTGGGGATTCAGTAAAAATATACCCCGTAGTAAGAAAAAATTCTCCTGGGTTATTCCTCAACAACTGCTGTCATAGGTGAACTCCAAACTATGTGACAGCAGCTGGCTGAACAAACCAAGTTTCTTGGCTTGTCTGGGCCTTTTTTTTAAATTTGTTTTATGCTTGCAGTAAGCTTCTCTCTCCAAACCGTTTTACTTCTCAAGTGCAATAGGTAAAAATATATCTAACAGTGCAGAGAAAACTGGACTGTAGATACGGGTGAGCTTGAAGGAACATTTTCAAGTAGGAAAATAAAAGAGTTCACTTCAGTAGAGCTCTGAACTCAGAATTCTAAGAGAGTCCATTTCAGCACTGCAGCTACTACATTACTCAGTTCAAAGGAGAGTCATGTCAGTGGCACATGCTACAAGCATTCACAGCTATGTGAAATCAAGCATGTGTGCTTGATTGCTCAAACTCCAACCCATAGTCAGTCACTGTGAACTGGAAAAATGGAAGAGATGACTGTAAGACCATGATAACAGCTAGCCTATTAGCCGGTTTTCTTTTGGGCTTGGTTGACATGGTCCCTATGGAAAGAGGAAGATGAGATAACCCAGTCAAGAGGCACTCTTGCATTGTAAGAAAGCAGCTACATACAAGATCATTTGTATTTGAAGCTTGGGTTGTGTACAGTGTCAGAGGGATTACTGGTCCCTGTATAGAACCTCGTAATCTGCTTCATTCCTCCCCCTTCCACATCTCTCCCCTAAAAATATTCTTGGTAACTGACACTATTTTGTTTCTCTGTTAGCAGAGTCAACAGACTAGTTGACAATTAGATTGAATAGAATTACTTTCTGTTTACGCTAGATAAACTAGCCAGTGCTAACAACAGGTGGCCGCAGTACCTGTAGATGGGGAAAAGCTTATGCTGGAGCACAACCCCAAGAGGCTGAGCTAAACCCATTGTTTCAAACATGCAGCCTAGGCAGGAGTTGGCACGGTCAGACTGGAATTAGGCAAACATGACTAACGTCAGCCACAGTAGGATATGACTGTTCACCTGTGCTGGTCAGCTTGACACAAAATGTAGGATTGGTCTCACCAGCTCAGACCTTAGTCCACCGAGCCCTCTGTCCTCCCTTCAAAAGTCGTAGTAGTGGTTTTTGCCTAAGGCAGTGTATAAGCATCACAAAGCATCCATCCTTTCTCTGGCAATGAACAGTCCGGGGACTCTCTGAGACGGGGAGGTGTGTTTGAATTTCAGTGAAGTGCCATTTGCAGGTAGAGGTAATGTACTACCCGTATTTAAATGCAAACTAAACAATTTGGGGATGCAAAGGGCAAAAAGAGCAAGCTATTGTGGTAAAAAATCTGGAATTATCTCATATAGTTTCTCTCAGACATCATCCTGATGCTAGTTTAGATGTGCTGTTTTGTAGAAATGCAGACGGTCAGGCTATCCAGAAAGAAAGCACTTACGGGACAGGCAAACTGAGTGCCATAGAGATCTTATCTGTCCATCTGATTATTTAAAGGCAATAAATGAATTTCAGCCTCCTAAGCTCTCTTACCTAGATATTTGTAACACACTGACATTGATGGTATTTGACTGCAATTTAGGGAATTCACAAGCAGGTGTTTTGGGTCTAGCGTTTTCCTAGCTCAGACACATCTCCTCCCATTCCACCTTACATCCCAGTACTGCTGGGCACAGCTCAGTATTCACGAGAAACTGCCTCATGTTGGTCTCCAGCAAATCCACAGAGCTGGGACCGACTTGGGTTCAGCTCCCTGACCTTTCCTTTGTCACCACTCCATTTCCTGACTGATGGTTGTATTATTTTCATATGGTTTTATTATTTTGATTGTTGTATTATGAACTGCTTGCCATCGGTTCATGCTCAGAGTAGCATGATTCTTTTCTCCCTAACACTTTGATGACACTTGTGTAGTTTGTCGTGCCAATAAAGTCTCATTTTATCTGAGCTCAAATCGCCCTAACAAAATGCAGAGGAAGAAGTGAGTCTTCGGAAAGAAAGAGAGAGGCAGAAATTCACTCTTCAAAATCATACATCACACCTAATTGCATGAAAACGTTAACTACTACTTCTTGCAGGGATACAGCTGTGATCCTAATGATAAGTGTTATGTGCATACGAGTTCAACATGGGCTAAACCAAAATTAGGTCTGTGGAACAAAAATGAAAAAAAAAAGTAGAAAAGAGAGAAACACTACAAGCATTGACACAGCCAGCCGTGGACCACCACCGTTAAGGAGAATTTGACTTGCGATTCCAGTGTTTAGGTAGCTTAAACTTGAAACCTACTCCTCCATGAAGACATGCCAGGTCTTGCAGTTGTACTAATTAAATACGTTAGGTGGAGGTTTCTGATATGATAATCAACAACAAAACGCCAGCTTTAGCATTTAAATCATTTTAATGAGGTGTTAGCACCGAAGCCCTTTGAGGTGAATGGGCAAAGTTTATACACGCTGCTATTGTTCTAGCCCGTCTGGCTCTCCTCTCGAAACAACAGCGCGGTGATTACCTTAATAGCCAGGTGGAGAAGAAGTTGAATTCCTGGGCTGATTTTGGCCTCTACACCCTTTAAGTTTTCATATGCTAGGAAATTCAAGGACAATGAGAAAAATAGTTTGACGTTGAAGGTACCGTGAGAGGGAACAAAACTCCTTAAATCACCAGTGTATGCAGCTTTGAAATGGATATTGTGTTTTTAATGGCTCCTCATTACTTTTTTTTTTTTTTTTTTTGTACAGAACAAACCGCTTTATTTCCAACACGATGGCCTATCAGGCGCTCATCAGTGTGATTAATCAGCGTGTATTTGCACAGGAGTATGAAGACAGAGGAGGCTGTAGAAGTCCCATGGGTTATTACCGCCCCAGTAAAACTCCCCGAATTCCATTTCCTTACTAAGCTAGTCTTGCAAACAACTGCCAGCAAACAAACAATTGAAGACGTAAGTACATCAACTTAATTCCCCTCAAAGAAATATTAACTTCAAAGCCAAGTTGGAACCATTTAAATACAAGTAACTCTCAAGGGAGGCTGAGCAGGGAGCAATGGTACAGTCACATGAGCCAAGACGCTGTGTATAAGTTGTTTTTCCACCAGCAGCACTGGAAGCAGGCTTATCTTCTCATGCAGTTCCACAGTGCTAAACACGAGGAAAGGTCCAGAGGAATAAGTACTCTTTTTTTTTCTATGAGACCACCTCATCCTAGTCTGAAGGGCAAATGCCCAACCCCGTGTAATGCAAAGGTGCTACCACTGGTCTCCAGGTGTTCTCCTGCATCACTTTTAATTGTAGCTGAAGGCTGACATATCCACCCAAAGACTTTTAACTCTAGAATTTGCCATCAATCAAAATACAAAGGACAATTCTGGTGTATGGCTAACCCTTGCAGAGAAATAAATGCTTTGATGTTAGACATCGATTTCGCTCAGCATTAATTAAAAAATATTTATTTGTGTCCTTTGCCCAGTGTGTAGATGTCAGACCATGGAAAATGTTAAAGGTGTCTCACAGAGTAATTGTTCCCTCTAGGTGTGGTGTGCTGTTGTTTGCGTGATTTGTTTGATTGATTTTTAAAATTAATTGACTGACCAAAAGCAAGCAGTTGAGTCAAAAAAAAATAAAAATTAAGTACTATCCTTAGAAAGGAAGAAAAGGATTTATTTTGACCACTGAAGACCTCAGTGCAAGCAAGAAACCAGCCAATTTACAGACTTACCTGTGTCCTTTAGAAATTACTCTTAGAGGAAGTTTTGTTGAATCTTTTGGTCCTTATAATTAATATTACAAAACCAGATATCTGTACCCATACATGGTGTAACTGCAGTCATCAAGACTGTACAGAACCCTTCATCAGATATAGATGACTTTGTGGGCTATTTTCTCATCTGATCCTAATTTTAGATTTTTCTCTTTAGCCATCCATTCTGCAAAACCCAAACAAAACCAATAGTACTGGGGCTGAGTCCCTCAGAAAGGCCTCCAGCAGAGTTGAAGTACTGGTTAATTCCTGAAAGCAGCCCAATTAATTTTCAGGCTTTGGTCAAAATACTAATACTAATAACAAGAACAACACAATTATTTGCATAGATTTGGTACTATTATAATTGTACTACGCCTGACTTGCTGGACACAAAGTGGGAGTGATTACGCTCATTATCTTTTTGTAAACAGATATATTTAAGGTATATTGTGAAAAAAATGGCAAAAATAACTCATGTAATGCAGACAGTGAATAGTTCTACAATTGCTAATGACAATTACTTATCTTTGGTTGAGGGGAGAAGGATTTTCTAAAGTATTTTCATCCCTAATTTTCCTACTTGGTAGCAATGTTAATTTGCCAGGCTGCAGCCACAGACCTGCCATGAAACAGAGTCTGAACACAAGAATGCTGGTTGGACAGCAATCATTTCAAATCTGCCTTTCCTAAGGAAAACTTCCAGTGAGAGCTAGTGAAGGCACCTTGGTGAGTACCCCTCCAAAGGAACTTGTGATTTGCTGGAAGGAGCAGGAAAATGGGGTGCTGTTGTCTACCCTTGGTAATGCCTCCTGGGTCAGAAGTGCTGTGCCTCCCAAGGAAGCTGTGGACCACAGTTTGGTCTGCTGCCAGACAGGACATCAGGGCTCCAGTCCCAGTTGCTGCTAACAGCAGTTGTACCAGAAAAACAGTTTGCTGGAGAAAGTGTGCACAGCTAAGGATGTGTTGCATCCCCACTGTGAGGTTTCACAGGCCCTTGGGAGGACAACACTTCTTTCACTTCCTATCTCATTCCTTCTTGTGGTTTTCCAGGCCTCCAACACAAAGAAAAACCTATCACAAGTCAACTAGATAGTCATGTATCTAACCCAGGTAATCTGAGAAGACTCCAGAAGCTGAAACTTGAGAAAATCAAAACAAAAGAAAACTGTTTCCTTCAACTTTACAGATGATTTTTCTTTTTTTTGCTAAATTTGCAGAGCGTGGAAGAGAGATGAAGGATGCTTTTATTGTTTGTTTCAATGTGACGAAATATCCCCTCATTTTCCTCCCTATTACTGGGAGAAAATGAGTAGTTAGCTGATTACACTGACACCAGAGACAATATTTTTGGTCTGCTGATTTAGAGCTTCTATCTTTTCTTATTTACAGACCCTTCTACTTCTAAAAATGTTTAGTTGAGGATGTAGCTACAGCCCTTTGCATCACACATCTAGCTGGAGGAGTGTGAGACACAAGGTGTTTACAGCTATCAGGCTGAAGACCTGAAGCAAAACCGTACCTGCTCCTATTACCACTCGCTCACCTGTACATCCATTGGTTGAGGAAGTTCTGTCAAGAGGCATTTGCTTATCTAAGGAATACATGTATTTTAACGCCTCTGTGGAAGCCAGTGTCAATGCTGTCAGAAGAGGCAAGAGCAGTGAGTAATTTTCAGGCTCACAAAAAGCCCAGAATCGAGTTGTTAACCACCCAGCCACCACCAAAGGGAGCTGCTGGGGGTTACTGGTGAGGCAAAGAGGGAGAACGTGGGAGGTTGTTCAGTTTTGACAAAGGTGGGCTTGAATTACCCTGGAAATCGTGACTCAGATGTTTTCATAGCCCCAGCTTGCATTACTCCCAGGAAACTCTCTGATGCCGAAGTCACAGTTTAGTTACATCAGTGACTCACAAGTGTGAAGATTCATATTTTAGCACTTGACAATCAGAGGCAGCATTAAACCATTTGAAAATGAATGCTGATGAAAATGAAGAACTTGGGCTCTTCTGACCATGGATGTGCATTGGGATCCTAAATTGAGATGAATGGTTTAATTGTTCTCTGTCACTTATTTTGGTTAATAGTTCAGGGATAAAAGAAGCCTATTGCTATAAGAAAGAAAATTGTTTAAACCTGTCAGGAGAACCTACATTAATTTTCACTTTGCCTTATGTACTAGTGTATAACTGAAAGAGAAGTCTTATCTGTGACACTCCTGTACCCTGGATTGCCTTTCTTGAGCTAATAGAGAGTTTCTGTTTTTCCTTAAATCATGCCAAAATAACATTTTCTACCTCTTTTAGGAGAATCTTTTAAATTGTCAACAGCCCTCTTCTAAATTTCTATAGCATCCAACACAAATGAGGTCTGCCATGACTGACTTTCAAAATGAAAATGTAAAAATTTTGGCAATATCAGCATTGCCAAACCTTGCAATTTTTATAATAGTTTTAGTATTATTGGATGATTTTAAAAGTTATTTGTTACTATTGATTTTTCAAGTCTTGTGATTAAATGAAGATTTTGGTCCTTTTTTTTATCTTTTCAATTAAATAACTTTTCTACCTTTTCCCAGGGTAGCTAGAAAAGGTGAATGCGAAAGGCTTAAAAAAAAAAAAACAAAACCAAGGGAAAGACTCCTTTGAAGTTTGTAGATATGTGTCTGTGTGGAATATGTCTGCTTATGCATTTGCAAGACGTCATGATTTTTAACTGAGTATCCTCCTCTGCTGTAAATTTTTGAGCTAGTGACTGAAGGTATTGAACAGCAATCAAAATATTGTAACTGTTTCTTCAGTGGCTCTTTAGTGTGAACTAAGTTAAAGGAATCATCATTAATGCAGAACTACCCATTTACCTGGTATCTTGAAATAGATAAAGGATGATCCATTAGACTCATCTTTTTGCCCCAAGGCATTAAGATCTAACACATTTTATTAACTGAGAGAGTGTAGCACAAAGTGGCATATGGCCTTTTAGTTGGGATGATTTATGGTGACACACTCCAAAGGAGCAACGAGAGCTTCAGGTTTCTCTGTGACTCTTGTAGCTTTTCTGAATCAGGCATAGGAAGCTGAATGGAATAAACCTGTCTCTAATTTACAGTGACAGAAGTGAGATGAATTCTCAGCAAAGATGGTGACACTGAATGAAAGCAGCAGACCCAGTTGTTCCACTGGTGACTGTGCTGGAGTAAGAGATGAAAAAAAGAACCAAAAATGCCTTTAGACTGGGGACCATTTCCATTACCCCTTCCTAATGCTGGATGTCCCATTAGAGATTAAAACCTCTGTACAGGCAAAATGCTGGTAGCTTGTTCAGAGCCACACTGCATTGTGCTTTGCTTTAGTTTTGTCAAGGCAAGAAGCACTAAGATCAATGAGGAAGCAAGTTCAATGTGCAAGATCCTGCTTTACTGCCTTTACTTACTGCACTCAGCCTAATTTCTAGTTTTCACTGTGCTACGTGGTGAGTGACAAGGGATGAGATGAAACAGCAGCGTAAAAATAAGCTGAAGTCACACTGGCAAGGATGTATAATGCCTTTTCCTTCCAGAGCTGCCACCTGATGTACAGGGAGGTCTGGATGGCCCTTTCTTGGGGCGCAGGCCAGAGGGGCTGTGCCTGCTTCCAGGTACTTGGGTACCAGGGGAGTGAAGTCACCAAGTGGGCCTCCAAACGTTGGGAGGGTGAGCAAACAAAGGTCCCCTCATCAAACAGGGTATGTGGGGGGGAGCAAGGGCTAATGCTGTAGCATCTGTGTTTGCCAAGTGGCATGGGTGGAGCAGTCCTGCTGCTGCCTCCGTGCTCCTCTGCACTGGCTGGGACGTGTGGGGTAAGTGAGTGGGGCTGGGACAAGCGCTGTTCCCCAGAATTGTCCCTTCCTCTAGTGTTGCATTGTGCCTGAGAGATACCCCTCTGCCTCCTATACAAATCTCCCTGGAGCACAGGAAGATGATGAGCCACATGCCTCTGTGGATGGTGCAGAGATTCTTGCCCCTGGTCTGTTGCTTTTCACTGGTCACTACCAGAGACTCAAGTCCTGGCCATGGGCCCATCTGCTTCTACATGAATGAGTCTGTCTCAGATTCCATGTAGGTCCTCTGTTTTTTACAGTGTGCGGCTTTGTGTAGTAACTTCAGTGCAGGCAATGCCCCAAGCTGGGCTGCAACACTACAAGGCAGAGATGACCATGTGGTGGCTGTAGCAGGAGTGCCATTGCTTCCACTGGAGGTGATGCTGTGAGCCCAGCAGAAGCAGGAGCTACACAGGGAAAGGCCTGGTAGTCCATGGTCCTTGAATTCACAAAAAGAGCATGGAGAAGCAATGGATCCAAGATCCAGTTTCTCAGATTGGATAAAATTGGCTTGCAGTTGGGGATGGCCAAGTAAGGCACTTCTGTGCAGTAGTTTTCAGGGCTGGGATCACAAGTCCCAGGGCAGAGATCTCATGGTGGGTTTCCCCAATAATATGCAGTCTCACAAGACCCTGCCTCTGTCACAAAGCTGGTGAAAGATGATCCCCTCCACATCCTACCCCACTCCTAATGATGTATTGCCACCTTCATGCCTCAGTTCACCACCTATCACACGTGCCTTATCATTATTTAGGGGGTTGCACTACAAAGTAGATCAGTAAAATCATCCCAACTCAAAATAAAAGTGTTTGGTTTGTTTTTTGCCTGAATCCTAAAGCAGTGTGGCAGCACAGCAGAGGGATAAGTGCAGCACAAGGACAGGAACAAGCTCTAAGAACCAGAAGGAATCAGAACTTTTAAAGCTGGTTGTGCCACCAAAAATAGCATATTGTGAAACTAAAGCCAGGATCTACACAAAAGGTCTGTATTTGCATCTTTGCAAATTTCCATAACATAGGAAAGCCCTTGATGTCAGCTGTTATCGGCAATAATGAGTGTTCTGTGCCAGACCTGCACGTGCCACTTTAAAAATGTATGCCTAAGAAGGGAAGTTCTTAATTTGATTATTCAAGCAGGCTTGAGACTGGTTTGCAGTCTCTTGCATCAAGATTCCAAACATCTCCTGTCAGAATATATATCCTCACTTATGCCCCATAGCTACTGCCAACAGGATCAGAAATGCTGTTTTTAATTAAAAATGTTACTTCTAAATACAGTTTGCAGTGTATGTTCTTGGTGAGAAGTGCTCCTCACCTTTTGAAATTTCAGATTGCTGTACTGCTGATCAAAAGACTGCAAGACTTACTCTGATGTCTTATCTACAGAGGCTAAGAAAACATGTCTGGGTTCCTCTGAAAGGCTTTCCTGGCATAGCTGTGCTGGCTCAGAGTTGAAAAACCATGCTGGTAAAAAGCTAGAAAATAAAAGAGCAGAACTCCCCACCTTTTGCCACCATAGCTTATTTAATTTAATGTGGGCATCTACAAACCTGAAGGAACTCTCTTGAAAATATTATCTATACTTCATCTATCTTCTGTGCTAGAAAACTATAGTTCATACTCCCTACCTCTAGAGTGCTTATAGGAGAAACCTAGTAGCAGATTAACTGATAGCCTCAAATGATTTTATTTCATCAGGATGGGCCATCACTCAGGCCCCCAAACCAAACTCATTCTTACTTTTTTATCTGTAAAACTGAACTCTTACAAAGAGGTTGTTTTGTAAAGGAACTGTTTTGCTAATATCAGCTGAGGCTTTATTGTATACTTCTAGCAATGAAGGTTTTCAAGAGGAGATAAGCTCAGACAAGCTTGACAAAAGTCATGGCTTCAACCTAATAACAACCAGCATGGTTTTTCCTGGTCCTGCACCTTGTACAGTCACTTATACCTGATACACCTGTGGGTGTGAAATGCTACCACATTAGAGCAGTCCCGTCTTACGCCCTCTTTTATTTTCTTGTCATAGGTGTAAAAAACTGTGTTTGTTTCAGGACAGTAGAGGTTCAGATCCGACATGCTCTGGACCAAAACACACGGGTGACGGTACTTTGTTCTACAGCCAGGCTCAAAGTACTCAAGTCCAACCTACCAAAGTTTTTCTCTATAAATTTCCCACCATTCTGCTACTAATACAGTTATTCCCCAACAAAGAAGCCACATAAATAAAGTGTAAAATATGGTCACCACCACTTTTTGCAGGCACACTGATTAGCTGTAGAATTAACTACACTCTCTAATTTTGCATCTTCCCTTGCCAAGAAAGTTACTACCACGTTACACTCGGGGTAACTCAGTTCAACCTCCCTGATCTACCTTAGGGTGTGAACACCTGAGTAAAAGCTTCAGTGAGGGGTCTCCTACCCCCCTCACTTTGCAATGAACACAAAACTGTTCAATGTGACCAGTAGTCCTCCAACATCTTCTGCAGCATTTTGTGATGAGATAGGAAAGAAAGATAAATCCTTTCACAACGGACTAAGAAAGGATCACAGAACACTCCAGCTTACCACACTCATAAATTTCAGGGGACAAATCCTCATACGCCCTTGCAATGCACGCAGTGCCTGTGACTAGTTTTGCACTTTGACTGCTCACCCCCTGCAACAGCTTAAGCTCAGATGTTCATCCACATTAATGCTGCAGTGAATCTGTTCCCATATTGACAGGCAGTAAGACAACAGAGGCAACACTAGCTACATCTTGCCTGACTAGTTTAGCTGTCCTCTTTGGGGTCAGAGAAGAGCTGAAAAGACAGAGGAAGGAAAGGTTTATATACGCAAGGCCTTAGAAAGCAAGCAAAACAAAAGTGCAAAAGAGTCTTCTTATCCATAAGAATCCAAATCATCATAATAAAAATGGTTTCACTGTTTGTGACTTTACTGTAACACTTGTCACATTTGATCATTTTCTTAAAGGCCACACTCTCAATTTTCTTCTTGAAGAAGCTGAAGGAACAGCTTTCATCTAAAGAATACAAAAAGTAACCCTGTGGTTGCAGGGCAAACCGTGAGAACACAACCCACAGCAGCTAAGAAACCAGAAAGCAAATCACAACAGCATATCATTGCCTGAAAAAGCCACGCAGTATTATAATAGTCTCATGACCTGGGAGGCAAAACTTAGTGTCTTTTGAGTGCTTGGCACTGGCACTACATAGCTTCCACTGCAGTTTTGCTTAACACTGTGAACTTGCCTATGAGCCTTACTTCTGAGTGCATGTGCCACCAGCAACATATAATTCCTGACACTGCCAAACACCTTTTCCCTTGTCCACAATGCTGCCTTTCTTAGCTTATTCAGTCAGCTTGTAACTTCAAGCAAACAATAAGATGCTCACAACCGCTGTAGACCTTTCCCAAGAGCAGGCTTTCAATTTGCATGAAAGCAAAAAAACCAGAAGGACTCATCAAATTGTCATCACATCTGTACAGAGTTTAAAAAAAACAAACTTGTTTTTTTTTTCTTTTTCTTTCCCTTCCTTTAATTTTCATGGAGGTTGTCCCTGAAGCCTCAGCTCTCATGCACTGTTCAGCTGTTGCTGTGTTTCTGAGAGACACCCTGTGGATTACAGGGGTCCCTTTCTTACTCAGCCTCTCTGATACTGCTAAAAAGAGAGAAAGGTTCCAAATGTTATTGCATGCCGCATTATTTCCCTTTTTCTCATCTCTCATGTGTTTTCAGTTATGTGTGCATGTTGTTGACTTTTTTTGAGACTCTTCTAAAAGCTTTTAACTTCTCAAGCTTTCAGTCAAGCGCAGAGCTGAACATTGTACAGACGCTCATTCTGACAGATCCTGAAGAAAAGGGACAGAGCCATTTGTCGCAAACGGGAACCCACGTGCGTGGGCATGCACACAGAGACACACAGGACTATGGGAGGCTTTGCAGGAGGAAAGACTACAGGATGGACCCACATAGGCTTTTTTTTTTTTTTTTGCAGACATACAATGCCTGTCCTGCAACTTTGGTTTCACAGTTTGTTGCTTCTAATATTAGTAAGTGACCAGAAGAAAACAGAATGGGAACCAACATGTTTGAGAAGAGAGTATTTGGATTTCTATGCACATTTCACGAGAAACTAATCCACATGAATCCCAGACCTTTTCTATGGGAATAGGCACTGCTGTCCATCAGAAAAAATGTGGTGTATGCTTATTGTAGTAGCATTGTACTTTTCTGCCAGCAGCCTGTCATTTCTTTTTCTTCCTGCTTTGCAGACGGCTAGTACAGAAATCTGCAATTCAGAAACTGTCCTAGATTCATCCACTGCTGCACTGTTAAATCACACACTTGATGGAAAAAGACAGTCTAAGCATTCAGTTCAGTTATGAAAACTCAAACACAAGATCCAGCTGTTTTCATGAAGCACGTTTTGATAGATGATACAGGCTTCAGACAAAAAAACCACTGCAACTCCTCGTGCCACAGTGCATTTGACTAGACACAATTCAAAAAGTATAACTAGAGAAGTGACCCAGAATTTTAAAATATGAAACTTGCCTTGCAAGATCTGGTAAGTGTCTGTCCCTCTTCTGAAGTCCAAGGGTGAGCCACATCTACCCATGTTTTTTTGCTGCTAGCAATAGTTTTATATCTTATCCAAACACCAACTTTAATGGAGCAAATCACACTCCTCACCATCTCAGGTAGATTTGGGTTACACTGCTTATTTCTTAGAACGATTCTGAAATAAACACTATGAAAATTAACAGCTCTGTAATCTTTTCTAGAGCTTTTAGTTTACCTTTTCCTTCTATTGTAATCACCCACTGTTCCTCCCAAGTTCCAGAAGTATCACAGGTGTAGGGAAAACATGTGTCCATGCAGGCCCTGCCACTACAAATATTGTTTCACAGGGACAAAAGATGGTACGACAAATTTCCAAATTAGAGCTTTAAATAACCACATACATGTTTGATTTGAAATGATTCAGAGGGGGCATCCAATTAGCAGTTTAGAAATGACAATAAATCTTTAGTATTAAATGGCATTTTTTCCCCCTCTGAGCCAGTTTGGGAAGCCCCTCAAGTGAAAAGTTGCCAAAACTCTTTTAAAAGTGGCATTCCCAACCTGGCAAGGAAGGTCCAAATGGATGACACTGATTTGATCAACTCATTAAGGGTGTTACTGCAAGCAGGGATGTTGCACCCTTGCCCGCCCTGAAAGAATCAATAGCCAAAACAGCTCTAAGGGAGACACCAATTAATCTCCCACTTATCTTCCTACGAGTCAGTAGGAATTCCAAGTCCTCACTGCTGCTTTGATTCCCAGTTTCCTCTGAGTTTCTCCACTGAGTAGCTTTTAAGTTCTCATTTGCAATATCAGGTGCAGGACCAGCCTGCTCAACAAACTGCCTGGTGCAGCAGTCTTCCTACGCTGCCGCAGCAGAGGTGAGCCCAAAGGAGTCTGACCCTGCCTGACAGTGAACCCCAGGAGCACTCAGTGCCTTAATAAATAATGCAGGGCAAGTATAGAGAAGGCATGAGACGTGGGAAATGTGATATCTCAGTTCTGAAACCCAGGTGGACCAAGTCGGCAGTCTTGGATAGAAACAGAATAAGTGTGAGAAATCACTCATCCTTAATAAATACTAGTTTCATAGGCCTTGCTGGTTGTGAGAAGCATTCAGCTTCAGCAAGTCATTGGAAACAAAATGTGCATTTTTTCACTTCAGAGGATTTAGGATTTGATTAAGTACAAAAAGAGGGAGCTCAGTGAGTAAAAGGACTAGACTCCCACTTCAGGGAATTCAGGTCAAGCCCTCTGTGAAACGAGTTCACGTCTCAGCTCAGCATTTCCAGCAGATACTAGCTCACATCACAAAACCACTGTAAAGGATTTGGCACAGTATGGCATGTCTAAGGATTTCTGCTCAGAATGGGTGGAGGGAGGGAGGAGGCTTAGCCTGTGTTAGTGTGGGACTCCATCATCTCTTAGCTGCAGAAAGCAAGCCTGGGGAGGTCTGGACATGAAAGTTTGGATCAGCTTTAACCTGGAATCAGATCTGACAAGTGGACACCATTGGAGTTTTATTTTACAGTCAAAACGAAATCCTTTCCCTCCTCTTTGGAGGTGGTAGTGTTGAAGAGAAGGACTGAGGTGCCCTGTGCTGGGACCTCTTTCAGAGAGGAGGAGAAAAGGTCTACACACAGGGGAAAACAACTCAAAGTGGATGAATCAATAGCCACACTGATGTGTTGTGGGCTGTGTCCGACTAAGCTCTGGCCAGTTGTGTGTAGGTCTTCCTGCAGCAGTGTGGCTCAGAGATTGCTCTGCAGCTAACAGATGAGCTCCCCAGAGCTCTTAAAACCTAGCATACCCTGGCAAAGCCACAGCTACATTTGGTACTTGGAAAAGCAAAGGCAAATCAAGAAAACCTGTGAAGTGAGGGCACCTAAATTACAATTTGCAAATTATATAACTCTTTAGCTCTCAGGAAGAATTAATGCATAGCAAAAAAAGCCACTGTATCAGAGAGTGAGAACATTCTCCCAACTTCCCTCAGCATCTCTGTGTAGATGAATTCTAGGCGTAGTCATGGGGGACCTGGACAAGCCTAGTTCCTCCCTCTTTCTCTCTCAAAGGCCGTTTTCTCTCTCTCAACCCACAGTGAAAATAAGCCAAGATCCATTTTTTTTTCCATTCAGGATGATTTTTGTCAAATCTTATACCTTGGTCACCTTCAGAGCTTGATATACCATCTTAAGCTTTGCTGATTAATGCATCTCATTGCATTCTTCTTTTGAGGACACAAAATACAAGGATGTATTCATTTAAAAAAAAAAATATCATATACAGCAGGCTCTGAGCTCCGGGACCTTACAGCTTTGGCTGTAAATGCTTCACTGACATTTTGCAGTTGTGAACAGGATTACATTACAGCTGTGAGAACGTGCAGATGCCCTCTAGTGGTGTATTTATTTTAAATTTCTGCTGCTGCACCCTAAAAGTGCTCCCACACTGAACACCGTGTGCCCTCCTCTGCAGTGCTCTCTCTGTGTAAGGGAGCCAAATCACAGTGCAGCTGGAAAAGAAAGAAGATAGCATGTATAACCTCAATTGTGTGTAAACCCAGGTTGTGGCATGACACTGAATCAGACAGCCCTGTTCCAGACTTGCTGACCTTTCAGATCAGTAGGCCTCCTGATATAAAAAGTGCATCCAACTTCGCCAAATGTGACATCATCTACAGGTCTCAGAAAAGGATGCATTTTCCTGTCAATCTCAGTCTTCCCGGATAAGCCTTCGCCTATTCCATTTCTTTCTAATATTGACATCCATCCTCAGACAGGTTCTCCATGAGAAGAAGCACTCTCCAACAATTAGCTGCCAGAGGGTGCTAACTTTGCCAAGAATTGGGAACAAGCCATTCCGCCCTGTGAAAAAGACAGGTCTCGAGATCTTCAGACAATGCCAACCAGCCCAAACAGCATTAATAAAAGAGATGGGAACTTGATGGAAAATTTTCAACAGGTCCTTGTTACAGGTCAGCCCCTGGGTGGGATTATTGTCTGTCCCTATTTTCCTGTAGAGCATATGGAAAACAGTATAACCAAAGCAATGTATTTATCCACTCCAAGCAACAGAGAGCAGACTGTAGTTTAACATATTTACAGTTCTATCCACAAAGGCATATATAGACCAATCTGATGCATTATTTAACTTGTTACCACTTCATGATAGTGGATAAAATGCCAAAAATCCCACTCTCCTCCACCTACTATAGGCAGGTTCCATTGACCAACACATGTTCAGGAAGCAACTTTTCCATCCCTTACAGGGAAGCTGCTTTAGACTCTTGGAATATCTTAATTACTAATTTTAGGAACCATGGTTAAAACCCAAGGACAAAACCACCAGTCATTCCGTGGCTGTTTCTGATCCTGTCTTGTCTATCCCAACCATAGTGAGGTGTTCTCTTGCAAGTATAGCTGTAGCAGTTCAAGAAGTTAATGAGGATGGAGGCACTTCAAATGAACCTGACTCAGCTGGCACTGTGAAACAGGAGAGTTAGTGCAGTTGCTTGTTCAAATTCACAGGGTTTTAACAAAGAGATGGGGTGGTGATGCCTTATACTACTTCAGGTAGCCTTAACTATGGTCTTAGACTATAAACCTTATCAGTTCTTCAAAGATACAGCTAAGTTGGCAGTTCAGATTACATTTTCAGCTGAGGTTGTTGTTCCCAATATATTTGAAAGAGGTAGACACTGCACTTTTTTTCTTGTCCCAGAACACAATCATTTCTGGAGCACTTACAGTAAATGTAAAGAGAGCCAATAACATTTGAATCCTGGAATGAGGATCAATGGTCTATCCAGCCCAGGATATTGTTACATTATCAGTCAATCAGCCAAGCCATTTAAACTAGGAACATAAAATCTTTTCTAGATAAACCCTAAAGATTTGTGCAGCAACTTGCGCAATGATTGGGGCCACTAGAGTTATCAAACTATGAATAAGAATTATATGAGAAGGGAGCAGTCACAAGACTATGTGTGAGGTAGGATCAGTGCCCAGAGTGCACCTCTGAAGAGCTTTTTGGCAGGGTGAGGCTGTAGGATCAAAAGAAACAATACAAATACATTGCAAATGATGTTTCCATTAAAA
Organism: Manacus vitellinus; assembly: GCF_001715985.3. Taxonomy (NCBI): domain Eukaryota; kingdom Metazoa; phylum Chordata; class Aves; order Passeriformes; family Pipridae; genus Manacus; species Manacus vitellinus. The sequence continues at coordinate 15,764,389 of NW_021940535.1, read as the reverse complement.
ACAGCATCCAAGTTGTAGGGAGACCTGAAGAAATGCTGTGCTTCTTATACCCTCAAGCCTTAAATTCCATGTCCTTGGGGAGGGAGGGGAACCTACATGGATTTAAGAGTTGCTCCATGCTTTTCAAGGAATGAATCATTACTGATGACCAACACATGGAGGGGGGTGGCCAAGGGCCCCCGAGGTTGTCTGACACTCAAGGATCAGCGTTATGAAAACAGACATCTTATAAATAATTATAAAAAAAATCTGTTCCATTCTTTTGCACTGACCCCAAGTGGGCAATCCAGCCCCTTAAAGATGGTCTTTCTCTGCTCAGTCAAAAATGGTATGAAAATGAAGCATTTGACAAAGAATTTGTAAGCTTTTGCAAAATACATTTTTCAAGCCCAACACAGAGTAGCTGCCTGACAAAGTCTTTGTGTGCCAGTAATTATTATCATACAGAAAGGCCCTTAGCCCTTCTTTTATATTTTACCTTTTACAACTATTTATGAAATAACTGATTTTTGAGAAAGGAGCAAAAGGGAAAACCACACAGTGCTAATTACAGCAGGGCAAGAAGCTTTGCTATTAACTAGTTAATAATTAGTTGTAACTTCCACCAAACAGGCTGTGCTGGTCTACACCTAATTGGAAGATCCAACTCTCGGTGTTTTGCGTATAACTAAAAACAAATGTTCAGTACATCTCTGTTGCACTGCCAAAAAGAGACATCAAGTCTATGCATTATGCAAAAGGTAAGTACTCTCTTGAGGAAAATGGGTGTTCTGTTAGTCTATGTACTTCTTGCTAAAAGTACCTATGATAATGTTTTACACTGGTATTTTGCTTATTTTTATAAAGGTGCTTTTACCTGTAAACTCTTTTTCTCTTCTGCATCCCTCACCAGACTTTCTCCAGCTACCTCTCGCATATCTCTTATGCTCTTTCTGCAGCCAAGAAATTCTTGCCTCTTCCTGAGTCCCATACAACTACTCCTGGGGCAGTGCTGCATGGCCTCTAGCAAACAAAAATACAGGATTTGCAACCACAGTGTGCCCTATCTAAAAGTACAAATGCAGCACTGTTTGGCTCTAGCTCCAGGGAAGCAGGCTGCAGAAGAGTGGCCTTGGGGAGACAAGCCAGGGCTGGTTAATAGCAAAGAGGATATTCCCCTGCTTCAGAATAGGCTCTGGGGCTTTGAGACGAGAGAAGATTCTAAACTTCCAGAATTGCAGACAGGTAACTTTAAGCAGTTCCTAGTCTTTGGTCCCCACTGGATATAGCTACGAGCAAAATGCAGCAATATGTAGAGACACTGTGCTGCATTTAAACATGTTAACTCAGTAGCTCTGTAAGCACAGCAGCATGCAGCTCAGTGCAGGGCTAATTTACCCTGTTGCTTGTTTAACGCCAGCTTGTATAATTCCACAGTGATTTGCAGTAGCCATACCCAATTTCCACCTCAGTTGCAGCTGGTTATAGTCTTCTCACCTGTAACTGAGTTACATACCCTCCTTGTGCACTTGCAGTTTTAATGGCTGTGATCTATAAAATTGGCTAAGGCTGGATGGGGAAGGAGATTAAAGTTCATGTTCTTCGGGTTGGTCTAGAACCCATCTATAACTAAAAGACAAACTGTTGACATGAATCTAATGAGTACATAAAACTGTTGTATGTCAGTTACTAAAGGGAAGGTCTGTGTTTAATTCTGTGCCAGTGTGGATTTATCTGCCGTACCCAGCCCTGTAACCAGAGGGGTTCTGTTCTGCACAGTGCTGTGTACCACTCCCACATAGAAGCAGCAGAAGTCAGGGCACAAAGCACCCAGTGTGCATTTTCCTCCTCTGGCCTTACTAGTTATTAAAGCCTCTTCAGGGGTCAAATCCTTAAATCCTCCTTGCATTACTTGCACAAAGCTCCCCCCCTCATGCCTTTAACATCCACATCCTTACTCCTGTGTGTAGTTTCTCAAAGTTCATCGTATAAGAAGGTACCATTAAGTATTGTGCTTTAAGTTACAAAGTGAAGGTAAAACAAAGTAATTCTGTCTATCAGACGAGCTCAGGAACACAACACTGGGAAAGGCTGTGCCCCTCAGCAGGCTGAGTCCGCTGTTTACAGCATTTCTCTTACTGCACCCAGCCATAGGAATAGAAAAGGCTAGGAGGGAAGGGCAATACCTCCTAAAGGGAATGGTCACTACAAAAATAATTAAGAAGTGCAAACTGACTCAGATGGCAAAGTCAAAACAAGGCAGCATTCAGCAGGGCAGAGCCTCCACAGAGCCCCATCAAGCAACTCACACAACCACGTGTCAGAGCCAGAGGCGACTCCATGGCCCCCAACACAACTGACTGCCTCAGGACTCGTACAAGGAGCCAGATGCTCTGTCTGGGAATCACTCTTCCACAGGTCGACATCAAGATCCCAGAACTGTCATTTTGAGAAGAGGAAGAGCAAGTACAACATAGTGACATAAAACAAAGGTATAACTGGACTATATTTAGGGTTGTTTGGTTGGGTTTTAATGCACTGAATTTTAAATAAAATTTAAATTATAATTTCTGACATACTTTTGCTTTTCTGCATGACTTGCTTTGCTTAGAAAAAGAAAAGTCTATGTCCTTTATGAATATTAAGAATGGGCCCCAATTACATTTTTCCCAGCACTACTGCCTCAGGCTCAGGAACCCAAGGAAACCAGCCCCACACTGCTCCTTTACAAAACAAACCCTCAGATCACAGGCTGATTAGGCAAACAAACCCCTCCCTGTCCCATCATGGAGATAGGCCAAGAGAAGAAACATTTACCTACCTCTCCGCCCTGTACTTCTTAGATAAGGGTCTGAGCCATTCTTAATTTCAGTAATCAAGAAATGACAATTGCGAAATCTAACTCAAAGGCAATGTCCACCCTTGGAGGCATATTCATCTGGGAAAAACAAACTTTGAGCAGTCAAGTCACAAATGTTAACTTGTTTACCACCAAAAAAACCCCAAGCCCTGATATTTTAAGAGGATCACAATTTAAAGGAGAGTACCTGAAGTTTAACCTTACAAATTACTAATTTTTGAAGTGTCATGTCCCCACATTTTTTTCTGCCATTATAAAATGCACAACTGATGTAGCCCCAGGAATGAAGTCTGCATCAAAAATTAGGAAATTTAGGCAACTTAATCTATAGATTAACTTAATCTATAGATTAAGTTATTTAATGTATAAATACCTAAGTTTCAATATTGGGAAGCAGCTGTAGCGTGTTTGCTTCAGCTTTGTTGGGTCATTTTTGCCTTCGTAGCTTTGTGCTGCTGCTGCTGTGGCTCAGCACTCCAGTACACCGGGAAGAAATGCAGGATATCTTGCAAGAATGCAGGAGGCATCATGTATCTGGCATTTGAGCAAAATTTATTCACGTGCCACATCTGGGTTAAAAAGACTGCTTCCTCAATAATGGAACAACCTGGCCAACCTTCTTTGCATGAAGTAAAATGTTGCTTTCCCACGATTATAGCTAGTATTTTGTGGTTTTGTGAGAACACATCTGGTGTCTATATGTTATACCAGACTGTAAGTAGAACTGCACAAAAGGGGATTTGGGGAGATGACACCCTCCAGCACCTCCATCCAGCAGGTGGTACAACTGCCAGTGGTCTTTGCTCCAAATCCCGCAAGAGGAAAGGAGAGATCCTTGTGTCCAAAATAGAAATATTCATCCTAGAAGCAAAAAGTGCTTTTGCTTTGGTATCCCCACAAGGATCCCCTCAAGTGACTCTGTAGCAGCAGGCTGAATCAGACTAGATCAGAACTGATGTGGCAGCAGTGACAGCACTGCCTGCTCAGGGCCAGCCGCAGCGGGATGCACACTGCCAAGCTGGACTGTGTGGCTGCATATTGAAATGGGGGCTGGCATCGTTCAATATTTTGCACCTGAGCAGACAGACAGAGGGGAAACATCCCTGGTCATCACTGAATTTAACTGGATCTGTGTGTGTGCTTGGTGGGAGTGGGGACCATAAGCTTTTCTGTACCATTGCAATGATTGGACCTACATAATGACCTATATGGGAGAAAACTTAAAGCAGCTACAGCAGTCAAGCTGAAAAATGGTGAAAGAGAAGCAATTACTGGCAAATAATATGTGTCAATCTATCATAACATGGAATAAATTTTATTACTGTAATCACAATAAGAATGACAAATATAATTATTATCTTTTCTGTTGATATCCCCTGTAATATCCTCCAAACTAAGAGATCATCCATAATTCTTGGTATTGCAAACCCACACAATTCACCTTTCAGTACAAAAATGAAGCAGGACAGTTGTGAAGTTGATCTTAACATGAACTTCCAATGAACCACCTACACAAACTCCTAACATTTTCGGGTTCTTAAAAATGGAACTCCAACACCGATTTTAAATACCAGATACAGCTTCAGAAACTCCAGACAGGTGCTCTGACATTTAGGGGTTTTTCATTGTTTCACTCATCACTTTACCTACAGTACCTACAGTAAATCTCCATGAAAACTGCATCTTTCATTGCAGTCACATCCCACCCATTTATGTGATGCCTTCAGAATATGGTATCAAATACCTAGGAAACACTGTAGGACAATGTTCTGGACATAGTTTTCACATGTGCACTTTAAGATATTTTGAGAAGGTCTTTCTCATCCTGAATTTACCTATCAGACACACAAAAGAATAAATGTGTGTGTATTTCAAATCCATGATACTTTCACTACTGTTTTATGCAGCACCTATCAGCTTTAAAAGGGTAATTACAGAACAGCAAGACTGAGAAGAAATCACAGTAATAAAACACTGATCCTGGAGTGTGAGAAGTGTCAACACACAGACAGTGGAGGGTTGATACTAGCAAAGAAGCTGTTTTATGTGTTCTATGTTCACAATGTTACATAGTCACATCTCATGACTCAAATCAGCTTGAACTTGTCTGTGTGGGTGTCATGCACAGGACTCTTTGAACGCACAAATCCATAGATGCAGGGAGTTTGCCTGCAACAGCGCCATCTTTCCTTATTATGGATGTGTTGAGTGATCTGGGTTTGCAGAGTGTAGGGGTAGAGTGAGCGCTCCAGCTGAAGGGCAGAAGCCTGAAAGATTTTGCTCCATCTCTGGTGGATCAGCTACTCTGTAATGCACTCTTGGTTTTGCTTTAGGCTAACAACCAGGCTGTGAATCAGGCTGAGGAGCAAGCCCTGTTTTGCTCTTCCTGCTCTGGGTCACAATATCCAGCAGACAGATAGAAAGGGAAAGGTAACAACACTTTCACCCATGACAACTGACTCAGTTTGGGGGTGTCAATCTGTGCCTTTAGCACTATAGAAGGGGCCATTTACACCACCAGAGTTTTACTGATAATGATGGTATATTCAGGTAAGTATTTCACCTGGGGTAGCAGTTTATTAATTGCTTGTCCTGGCCTTGGTTATATTGCTGTATACAGAGACCAGCTAACCACTGGAGATCCCTTAGCCTCAACACAGTCCAAGTGAATATAGAAAGCAATACATGGGATTCCAGTGCCCCCAGTATAACTAAATCCTGCATGTCTGTGAGTAGCATCAAGTCCACATCTTGCACACCATTTAATTCAACACAGAAGTGAGAATGCCTGATTCAGCACTGTCAGGTGATCACTCAGTGTTAGTGAACACAGAAATACACTCTTTGCACCATGTTAAAGCTTGGCTGTGTGTCTATGCTGGAAGTAACTGCACCACAAGCAGACACAGCTATGCTAAACAGCAGTGTGTGGCAGCAGTGAAGCCAACAATCTGCACTGCAGCAGACATGTGTCTTCTTTGAGCTTTCCTGTGCAAGTGAGACTGAAGCTCAGTTCCATAAACAGAAAGAACCTAAGTCATTCTGTGAGGTTTCAAATGCAGAGCTTTCCAATTTCAGGGAGGAAATGCTTCTATAAGATGTCCTGGAAGTTGATCACCTTTCCTTAAGTTATTTAAAGAGCACAGCTTGCAATTGTGGATCCTTCCTTTAATAATCAAGACTCTTAAAGTCCCCCAAACACTTACATAGTGAATCAACCACAAGATATATCTGAAATGTAAAGGTGAAGTGTGGTTTAAGACTCATTCATCAGAAGGAATGCACTTAGCTGGACAGCACAGCAAATAAAAAAAAAAACAAAAAAAACCCAAAAAAACAGAACTGGGAAAATCAATTTTTCTGTCAATGCATAAGTGGTAAAAGGGCTAAATTTCTGAACAGTAACTTGTTAGGAATAATAAGTTGGGCATGATCTTCATAAACTCAGTTCTACGGGTTCAATAATTTTAAGTTGAGTGTCATTGTCAATTCAAAGATATATTTGCTTATTCTCTTTACCTCACACTTTGTATTTCCTTGGCACTTTGCCAGAGTTAATTCTGCTGTTAATTTGTGCTACCTGTTATGGACTTAACACAAATTTCACTGTACCTGGTGTTCTATCTATGTACTGAATTCCCAGTGTCAAATGATCATCTGGGAATCTCAGTATTCTTTAATCTTAAAAAAAAAAAAAAGGAAAGGGAACAAAAGAACATTTCCACCCTTCAACACTGTGATGAAAATTGATGACAAATTCTAAAACAGAAACCAAGTCTTGCCATTGCCCTAAAAAGTACTCAAGATATACCATTTAAAATCTAGTTATTTGGGAAACTTCACTCATGCTTTTTGAATGTTGGGAACCATAGAAATATACTTCACTAATTTTAACTTTCTAGATAGCCTGGAATAACTGATCTGTCTCTGAGTGATGCAGATTTTTTTCTGCCTCTGGCATCATTCATGGAAGATTCACAACTCCCTCCTTTGGTTTTCCATGCAGTTATTGTGTCCCTATTCTTGTTCCCTAGGTCAAGAGGACCACTTGTCTAGGGCTCCCAGTTTGTCTAATGAAGTTGATGAAGCTGGCCTTTGGAGGAAGGAGAAGTCTTTAGAGATAATTTTTTTATACAGATGGTTAATTTTAAGAAAAAAAGTATTTTTACAGTCTGTTAGATATATCGAAAGCTAAATGAGATTCAAAGCAGATGAAACTGTATAAGTGAACTGTGTGGTTTGTACCTAGACTTATACGGGGCATGAAACCAGCCTCATTAAAATCAGTAGGAGTATTTAGACTTCAATAGGTCCAGAAAGTTTTACTTCTTCAGCTTTATGGCATTAGACCATTCAGTTAGAACACATCCTACATACAGAAGGACATAAGTCTCATAAAATCCGGGGAGATAATCCTATAGGATTCCAACAGGCCATGTTTAACACCCACTAGATTTGCTTTAGCCCTCAATGACTGTATTAGTTTCTGTTGACTTTGGATCAGATTCACACTGAAAGAAGCCCAATTCATTTATTTAAAGACTCAGAATCAATGTGCATGAGACATAAAGCTATTCATTATCTGAATGTTCCTAAATATTTCTATTCCTATCCGTCTTTTTAAAAGGATGCCACAGCCACATCACTTCACTGTTCGATATTGCAAACCCACTTGCAGTTTTCAGCTCTTGAATATTCTTAATTTTTAACAACGAATGCTGGAAAATTTGCCTGTAATCACGGGGCTTAATTATATCACTGGTGAACTGCATCCCTGACTCATGTCAGAATGTAACATAGCTCTCAAATTGAATACTGCAAACAGTATTCAATTGCATGTTGGAGGTGAGCGGAGAGGAGTTTAGAAAATAGGCTGTGGTGAACAAGAAATATAACAAAGGACAAAGAGGAGACAAGTATTTTGTGCAGCAGATGAACTGCCTGCAGACCATAGATTGGTGTTAAATCCTGAACTTTAGTGAGCGGGCGATGAGCTGGGTTCATCTAACACCAACAAACATGATATAGCTACAGGGTATTTCACCCTGGTTAAATACCAGATGAATTAAAGGCTGTTGCCAGCAGCTGTGATGAATGTCACTGGGATGCCGTCTGATTGCTCTCTGGGTCTTGTGAGTGAAGTATGTCGGCTCCTTCTTTGTTAAGGTCAGCATGTATTTCTAATGGTTCATCTGCAGGGCTTTGCTGAAGGCACCAGTGAGAAGACAGGTGCTGGAAAATGTCTCTTTCATGCAGCACAGACTGAAACAAGCAGGACTGAATAGTGTCAGGAGGAACTTTTGCATCAACATGTTTGCAGTGTGGAAACAAGACTCACAGATCAGGACATAAACTGACAGGCATTTGTGGGTGGGACAAACTTACTGCCCAAGAACAGGCTTTTTTATTTAACTTGCATAAACAAATAATTATCCTTGAGTTACCTGATTCTGAAATTCAGAGAGACTTGCACAACTTTTATATAAAGGTGTCATCTTTATGACATCTTCATCAAAGGGCCAGAGGGAAAAATGAAGGAGCTCAAGGCAAAGATGCACGAGTTGCATATCACAGCTCCAAAGGTCTCCATGCCACATGTTGATCTGAACCTGAATGGCACCAAAGTAAAGGGTGATGTGGACGTTTCCATTCCCATCATAGGAGCTGATTTGAAGGGTCTTGAACTAAAGTGAAAAAAAAAAAAAGATAAAATTGCTGCACTTCAAATCCTGTGTTCAGTTTTGGTCCCCTCACTACAGCAAACACATTGAGGCACTAGAATGTGTTCAAAGAAGGGCAATGGAGCTGGTGAAGGGTCTGGAACACAAGTGTTATGAGGAGCATCTGAGGGAGCTGGGGTAGTTTAGCCTGGAGAAAAGGAGGCTCAGGGGGGATCTTATCACTCTCTATGTGAAAGGAGGTTTTAGCCAGGTGGGAATCAATCTCCTCCCCCAGGTACCAAGGGATAGGACAAGAGGAAATGTCCTCAAGTTGTGCCAGGGGAAGTTTAGATTGAATATTAGGAAAAATTTCTTTACTGAAAGAGTTGCCAAGCAGTGGAACAGGCTGCTCAGGGGAATGGTGCAGTCACAGTCCCTGGGGGTATTTAAAAGATGTGCAGATGTAGCACTTGGGGACCTGGTTTAGTGGTGGACTTGGCAGTGCTGGGTTGGTGGTTGTAGTTCATGACCTCAAAGGTCTTTTCCAACCTAAACCATCCTGTGACTCTATGATTCTCCTTCTTTCCTACTGAAAAGCTGCCTACATAAAAGGAAGAAAACATTAACAGAAAAAAAATAGTGGTAGTGCTGTAACCTACTTAAGTTTGAACAAATTAAAGGGAGAAGGTTGGACGTGATTATCTAGGGGTCTTTTCCAGCATTAGCAATTCTATGATTCTGTGTTTTAAAAAAATCTCAAACTGAGAAAGGACCAATGTTTGCCTATTTTCTAGGCTTGCAAGGTCTTAAGTACTGGGTTTTGAGATAGTGATCCAGAGAAAGGATTCTGAGCTTTTTAAAGCTCTCTGGGTGATTACCTAAATTAACCTCAGTGTTCCTATTCCTTTGTTCTTCTTTTGTACAGAATAAAGGTTGGTTTTCACAGTAATGTGAAATTTCAGGTCACTCACTTTCCAACCCATTCTTAGCTCTTTCTCCTTCAGTCTGTCTCTACAGAATACTGGCTGAGGAATAATTCCTAAATTTTTGTTGTAGTCAACAGTTGTGTAATGAAATAGGCACCGTACTGCATCTGATTGTTTCTCAATGAATAAATACCTAGATGTGCTCCTCCGGTGGGAACTTTCATTCACTTTTTTACAAAATATTTTTCAAAGGACATTTGATCATTATTACCAACAAACCAAATTGCCTAGCTGTCCCAATGGCAGGAAAATGTGTTGCAATTAATTCCCACTCCTTGTTCACTAACAGTCTCTTGAGGTAAGAGGATAACTAAGACTTTGTCACCACCCAAGAGTAACCCTAGTCCTGGATGTCAATAACAGGTACAGATAAATACAGTCAAACTGGAGCTTCATTTGAGTGAGTGAGCTCACTCATACATGCCAACATCTATCATGAACAAAGTGATGGGAATCTGACCACATCCAGCACAGGGCTACTAGGCATGCTCTGTTGATTTGCTCGTTAAGGTGAAAACTTTTCTGGATTTACTTTGCTTTCCATGGATCAGCTTTGCTGCATGCATGCATGAACTCTGACACTCTCACACATGCTCTTCATGCTCAGATCACACTGTTCCACATGTGCCCTGAATCCCCAGTGTCTGAGACATGTTGAAAAGCCACAGATGCTTCTCTGCATGTATGCAGTGATCACTTGTCTGGCCAACTGGCAATTGATTACTGCCAAAAGTGGGCACTGACCTATCTACAAGATGGTTAATGTTGCCGTTTGGAATTAGAAACATCAGTGTAAGTCCCTTTATCTTCCTTTTGTCTTAGGTCTCTCTAATGTCCTTGTTAGGGCAGAATGGGTTTATTTGAAGGCTCTTGAGGTGGTAACAAATTTGACCTGAAATAATTAGGGTTAACTCTCACACACTTAGAAAACACCCACTCCACCACTTAAAATAATGCACATAATTTCATTGATAGTTATAGGAGGACACACTCTTAGGGCTTGGTTTTACGAGACAGGAATGACTTTATACCAGATATTCTGAACAGACCCAACAGATCCTTGCTTACTTGATGTAAGCAAGTCTAATTCACTAAAATAGGAAAAAAATAGGTAAAAACACCAAGATAGTTTTCTATAGATACAGAGAATTAAATTGGCTCATGGGAAAGCCCAATGACAGCTACAGCTGGAATAATGGAAGGGGCATGGACCAAGAGAAGTAGTAAGAGAAGAGTAAGGGTAGTCTAGCTACTCTATCATGGCAGCCACTCTGTGGCTTCAGCATCATACTGAGAAGTACCACAATGAATATGTGGCAGGAGATGGCCAGTTCAAAACCAAATCGGCACATTTTGAAGTAATGACACGGAAGGTTATTGCAAAACCTGTCATTTTACCAAATATTTACTGAAAAAAAAAAAAGAAGAAACTCCAATTACATTTTATGAGCTTAAGCAAATGAGAAAAATGTGTAAGAGAAGATATTCCACCCTGAGCAAATACACAACTGGGGAAACCTCATTTAGCACAAGCACTCTCTCCCACACAATGTCTCTTGCCACAGGTGTTCTCTTTATCTCTTTCTCTGTTCTTCTGTCCCACCATGAAATAAAGGTGAAAGCTTCATAGCCCTGCCACTTCATCATGGCTTGTGCTGCAGTAAAAACAGAACTCAAGGTAAAGACAGACAAGTCAATAAAAAATTACTGTCATTAATTCTGCAAGACTCACATGTGACAAATGTCACCAGGGTCAATCGAAACAAAGAATTTTTGCAATGGTGTGAAGGTAGATGTGTTCCCCAAACCAGGATTGGGCTCAAGAAGCCAGTTTCCACCTTCTCAACTCCAGTAAAACTTCCACCAAAACTCAATGAACAGATAGTGAACCATACATTTCAAGAGGAGATAAAGCTCATGCCACTTGACTTGATTTTGGGTGCTTCTCGTGCAGAACTCTTTCCATGACAATTTACAGTCCTGGTGAGATTTTTGCCCTGCTTCTACAGCCACAGGGGCCAGACATGGGGCTGACAGTCACTGCAGGAACTGTCTTGATCCCCAGTCACACCAGTTCCTCCTTGCTCTAAGGCTGGGAATTACTGAATGCAACAGAAACTACCAAGTTGATTCCTTACTGATAGAGGTTGATAACAGTCAGTAGATTTGTGTGGGATTGATTCAGCACCTTTAAAAAGGGACTGTGGTGGAGTGAAAGAATAATGCCATGTTACAGGACTTGGCCTTTCATTTAATTCTCTCCATTAAACTGCTCATTTACACTTTGAAGGATATTGACCCTGAATGCTGAAAGAAAACTACTAAGTACACATTTTAGTTTATCTTCACAGCACATAATTGTTCTATTTCTTTTTGACAGATGTAGGATAGTACTGACTTAAATTGCTTTCCTTCATACCTCTCACCTCTTTCTCAATTTTCCCCTATTCTTTCTCATTTACTCTCTTACCAGAAAAGGTGGGCTGGCACACATACGCTGAAATGAGACCCAGGAGAGCTGATGTACCAGCAAGGACTCCTATCTATCACCTACAAATGAAGATACAAACTCCAGCCAAAGAGTCAAATAGGTGTTTGGGTCAATAGTGTCTTAAATCACTGTAAATAAATCCATCAGAGCCCACCTCTCAAAAGGTCTCAAACTTTTCCCATATCCCCTCCTTTCTTAACAGCTTCATTGCCTTCAAGTTATGTTACTTTCAGTATTTGTTTCTTAGTAAAGGTCATCACTAACAGAAAATGCAACCAATTTTTACTTTAAACATTTGTCTGGTAATGATAGGCAAATCCCTTCAGTAGTTTCAGTGAGTTTGGAAACATCTGATTTCTTTTTCAGTATGCAACTTGTGTTTTTCCAGTCGTCTCTGATAGCACACTGAAAACCACAGCATTGCAAAGGTTCATGATTTCAGAAATGATCTCTGATTTTTGGTGACTAAATTTTTGTATGCCCAGATGTGGAAATGGAGACTAGTTTCTCAAAGCTGCTCGTGCACTGTAGCTCTGAGAAGAACCACTAGCTATATAAATCCTATTGTTTGCCATGTCCCATTTTCAGTCCAGACATCCACCCAGAATTAAGCCCTCAGCCTACACGTATGTAACAAGTATGTTATTAATACACATGCTTAAGAACAGGGCTTATTAGATCAGGAGCAGCATTCATTGCTCTGCAGAATCAAACTCACACTGTGCCAAGCTAAGCACACACACATATTTTGCACTATAGTGTGTTCTCAAAGCAGCATTGTTTAGTGTCTGCTTTTTCTATGACTAAGCTGAGGGGACATTCTAACTATGAGTTACACGAACAAAAGGACATCTCATGAGGCTAACTATGGCGTACTAGCAAGTACCTGAAATGATTTGGAAAGAGGGTACATGGGGGCTGTGACGTACCAGGGACTTCTTATAAAATGATCCAACATAAGAAATTCCAGGCTTGTCTTCCTCCTGTTAGTTCTATTTTTACAAAAATATTCTTGCATTAAAATACTGCAGTGAAAAACTCACAACTAATTCCCATCATGCTAGCTTTTAATTTACCTTTATTCCTTTGCTTTCAATGTGCAAAAAAGATGAAAAAGAATTAATGAAGGAAAAAAAAAGGAAAGGAGAGAAACAATGAACTCCCATTCTACGCAAATTTCTGCAGGTACCAAAGTTTTGACACCACAGTGGAATCTAAAGTTGAAACATATCAAAAACTCCTGAGTAAGCAACAGAGATTTTTGTTTTCATATGAAATGACTCACTGGACTCTTAGGAATCAAATGATGGAAGATCAAGCTTTTCTGAATCAGGAACCTACAGGAGTTATTTTGCCACTTATTACATTATGCTGTGCCAAAGACAGAAGCTAAAGCACAAACATGAAAGAGTAAAGCAAAAACACTGGCACTGCAAAGCAGCACAGTGCTGATGCAAGAGGCTGGAAAACCAAAATATATTTGAACTGGTAAAAGCAAAGAGAGGAAAATTTCTTTCTGACTTATCTCACATAATAATGACTTCACTGCCTGATGGCTGTCTCTTCCTAAAAACAGTCTGCAGAAATGGGGTTGGGATGAGAGAGACAGGAAAAAAAGAGTAAAAATACAAAAGATACAGGATTGGATTTTGCACTGTATCCATTTTTGGTTTGATTTCATCCCACTGAAGCTCTTATAAAACCCCCATTAATTCAGCAGAGCAAAGCTGCAACAGGACTGTGTCCTTCCAAAAATTTGATTCTTAAAAGAAATCCAAATTAGAGACTGCCAGGGCAGTAGGAGTCCCCAGTCAAAGAGCAAGGAAAAACAGACTCTTTCTTACTGCCAGTGTGGAACTTTTATTTTCTTACTTCTGAAGAGGAATTAGCTCTCTGAAGTAGGTAATGGCAGTGAATCAGCACATTTACTAGGCAAGGCAAAAAAGAGGATCTTTGCCTTTGCTGTCTGACTCTCTAAATTTTTGAGACAATGACTGCAGTTTGCTGTTTGTGTAGAGAAAGTGTGGCCAGGAAGAAAAAGACTTCCTCTCCTGAAAACACGTATTCTGAGAAGCTCTGATAAATTGAATATGCATAGCACAGAAGAGGCACTTGCAAAGTGTTAACTAAATCACCCAACAAGTAACAAGAGAGGTGGGAAGAGGAAGAACGGAAGAATACAAGACAGACAGACTATAGGATAAATTAAAGCATACACAGAATGCCACAATGAATATGTACAATAATATTTAAGCTATTTGGGTTTTCTTTTCCCACTAGAAGAATGTATTTCTTTCACAGTTTCCAAAGGCAGCAGTGATTTTGATTAACCTTTCCACCTTTCCAGCAGCTCAGTTGATTGAAATGAGAAAGTGCTCCGTATTAGTCTTACAATTAGTTTCTCTTTTAATATGAGATAATCTCATTTCAAATCCAAAAGTTTTAAATCTCCCACTTATTCAAATTTGTGTGTATTCAGAATTTATTCCTTAGCAGTATCTCATTCTGATTATCTTACATCCATGCAGAAGTCATTCTAGAATGGCAAGCTTTTCACTTAAATAAGGATTCAACTTGCTGAACTACCCAAATATGTTTCCTCTGACAGCTGCATTTGGTGCCCAAGACCTATGAAAAAGCAGGAACTTCCCTAACGTAGCCTAGGTTTTGTGACTGATAAGACTGAATGCTGAAATAAGCTTTAAGAGGAACTGCAAGATTGCTGGAAATATGGGCAAATCTCATGTCTGAGATGCTCTAATAGCTTGCCATCACTTGAAAGAAAAGATCTGCTTCCCCCTTTCTCTACTACTAACAATACATCCCAACACTATGTCACCTCTTCCAGCCTTACACTCTCATGCTGTGGCAGGAGCTCTGAAGCTAATTAGATTTACAAATTCAGCACTAAACTATTCATACTTTTGCTGCATAATGATCTGTTGGTTCAGCGAGTTCAGCTGGTGCACTACGGGATCAGGAGATCACCAAAGGTGGTGCAGAGTGGAAAGTATGCCAATAGGGTAGCTTCAGTGGTATCATATATCTTAAAAATAAGGTGTCTTTTTTAGGCTCTTGCTATCTTTAATACATATTTTTGCTATCTTTAATTGTTAAGAGAGGACTCAGCCCCAGACCTGTTTTTCCTTTATCCAATGTACTCAACACCTTCATCTCCCTCTAGTCTCAGTGGGAGCAGAGGGAAGTCAGTGCTGGCAAGGACTCTGAGATTGCATGCATAGGATGTCTGTACTGACAGTAAACAGGGAAGCCACTGACAGAAGTACACTGCTTGGTGCCTTCTAAGCCCATCTACGTGCTATTTGTCCCACACTTTTATATGTCTCATGTTTGCTTGTTGTTTAAAAAAATAATACCCGTGGTCATCTCAAGCGTGGATATGGCTGGGGTTTGTTGGTAACATGTTTGCACTTTGTTGGAGGAATCTCTGCCCAACTGAGGCTTTTTGTTGACTTCTCTTATACACAGCAGGTAGGCTAAAATCTTTGCACATATCACCTATATTTAGCACCAAATTGACATGGAGGACTACATGACAGCAGGACAGCACTAGAAACTTCTGCTGGTAAAGCAATGTGTAGCGGAGAGTTGGTTAGAGGTGTGATTTTAGTGCAGCATCGCTAACGTCAGCAGGAGTGCTAGCACGAACACAGTTAAAAAACTACTTCTTGCCTGTAAAAGCTTATTTCATTCAGGGAACTAATACAAAATGTAGCAAAAGGTGTTTTGCTGATAGAAGTTGGGGTGAACATAATAGTGATCTCTACCAAGTGAGTGCACAGCTGTGATCACATTGTATCACAGAGGTGCATGTCTTGGACGGTTCATACTGCAGAGGAAAGGACAGGAGAGACAAAGCATTGTTAATCCTGCTGGCAAAGCTACTCCTGGTCAAAGCTGTATCTTCCAGGGGGGAAGGCAACAGTAGGACTACACCAGAATCAGGTTTATGCAGGAAATTGGGCCTCGGTTTTGATATCTTGCCATTACCAGAACTCCACAGAGCTGAGGTAGTGGAGCACTTGTGAAAGTTGAAACTGGAATATTTTGTGACAAGTTTTAGACACCTATGTTTGATATATATATATGTTCTGAATAGCTGGATTCCCAAGTTTATCCACACAGAGATAGTCTGAGATACTTAAAGTATCTTCATGACATCTCAGGAAATAAATAAGATGAATAGGTTGGAGGCTGAACCCTACTCTGTGTGTGTGTATGTGTATGTGAGAGAGAGAGAGGGAGGAAGGGAAGAAGAGAGGGAGAGAGAGAAAGGAGGAGAGAGATCCTTTTCCTCGTAAGTGTGAAGGAAAGCTACCAACATACCACTTCACATAAATATCACGTTAAGCCCTACTGCTGTCAGGACTAATTGAAATTTACAGGATTGGTACTTGCAGTATTAACCCAGGAACTGTCAAGCTTCATTATTTCCAGTGGTGTCTGACAGTCTTGTCTTAACATTATGAAGTGTCAGTCTCTTTTCCCTTGATGACAGAGAAATAACATCTGCATTTCTCCGCCCAATAAGGCTAAAAGGGTATGAAAACTACTGTTGTGGTCAGTATTTCAGTGTTTTCAGGATCACAATGGTCCAGTCATTTCTGTTGTCACAAATGCAAAGGGAAATAAAAGCAACTCTGTTTACTTTATGTCTTTATCTTTCCCCTTTGAGCCAAATGAATACTACAATTTCCCCTTAGCAGAAACAGTGCTACAGTTAACACTTTTGATTAAAACAGTATCTAGAAAAGTCCTTTCTTCCTTTGTTTACAGCTGACTGAAAGGACTGAGGGTAGCAAAAGACAGACAGAGAAAAGCAGCATTTTGTGTTCAGAGAGCTAAAAGCTGGGGCATGAAGTAGAGGCTGTATCCAAAACAAGCCCCCTTTATTGTATCAGGTTATGAAGTGCTGTCCACAGGGATGAATTTAGTGTTTTTAAAAAAAGAATAAACCCCCTGTTTTAACATGAGTTGAAGCCTAGTACAAAGTTCCCCAGACAGATCTTTAACCATATTCTATTAAAGGAACTACTGGCATCAGTGATAACCCTGCCTTGCTGAGATGTTTACAGGGACAGATGTTCCATGGTAAAAAAAAGAGTGAATATATATATCTATATAAAAACAAAACCAAAAACTTGTACACACAAACCCCCAAACAAACAAAACCAAACAAACACAAACCACCAAAATAACCCCAAACAAACAAAAAAACCCCCAAACAAACAAAAAAACCCCCCAAAACAACTCCACCAAAAAATCCCTAGGCCTGAAATTCAAGAACTTGCAGACTAACTTTCTGACATTTCACTTAAAATTACACTGTCAGGCAGCAGCTCCAGATGGACTGAGAAGGGCCTCTGGGGCCAATATGGATGGACAAATCCATCTTCCCCAGAAAGAAATAATTGGAGGTAGCATTATATGTGCAACTACCTTTAAAACAGTTACCACAAAATCTCGCTGCAGGAGTCAAGAAAATTTATCTCAAATGAAAGAAGTAGCAGTTGTATTTTCTCAGTTTAAATCCAAGTGATAAGATTTTGCTTCTAAAAGCCCATGCACAGATACGACCCACAGGACAGCCTTTTGAAAAAAACAAGATTCCACTTCTCACCAGTGTTGCATGCAACACAGAAAGGCAGAGAATGCAGCAATATACGTAGTAACAGTGCAAACCAGTTAAGCCAAAACAAAATAAAATGTACCAGATCTGAACAAATTCCTCTCTCCAGACTGAGCCCAGCAGTTTCATCACAGAATGTTTCCATCTCT
Source organism: Manacus vitellinus (assembly GCF_001715985.3). Classification (NCBI taxonomy): domain Eukaryota; kingdom Metazoa; phylum Chordata; class Aves; order Passeriformes; family Pipridae; genus Manacus; species Manacus vitellinus. The sequence goes on along the minus strand of NW_021940535.1, from coordinate 15,746,614 downwards.
CATCTTCCCTCCTGCAGTTGCTTGTCTCGGCTCCCTTTTACCCTGATCTCAAACTGCAGTTGAGTGTGTGAACCTAAAAACAGTGGGAGACTTTGATTTAGCCTAACCGAGTCGGAGCTGGTTCCAGCAAGTCATGCTTATCTGTAACTGGGCCATGACATGACACTCACAAGAGAAGAGGGAACCAAAAGACTTGGGCCTGCTGTGCTGTTTTACATGATAACTGTTGCAGAATGAACATCACCTTCTGCAGATTTATGAAGCATGTAGAAAACATTAAAACCCAGTGGATCATTTTACCACGGCTCCATCAGATTACCTGAGATAATTGCTAGCTGTGAGCTATTAGTTTTTATTGTTACTATGTTCAGTGCTCCCAAGCTTAATTAAGGTATTAATTTGAACGTACATAGGCTAGCATCTATTCTCACATTCAATAGATAAGTGGCTAAAAGAATTAAAATCACTTATGTGATCATAAGTACAACAGACCTCATGTCTCTTTTCATAGTCATTCAGAACTGGCATGTTTTGAAATACTCAGAAAACTTTCTGAACAAAAACTGGATAGAGGTTCAATGAGGACAAAAGATCATAAGTAGTTTGATGAAGCTAGGAGGAAAAACATATTTCTCGGTCCTCTTCCATCTCAGTTTTTCAGCTCAAATAAAAGCACAAAAGCAAAGGTCAATGATTATCATTCTAGCTCCTGTTGACATAAACTCTCTATAACTCCAAGAGTAATTGATAAAATTCTAAGTAAAGTCTGTGATTAGAATCACAGAAACAAGCGTAAGACACTCGCCCAAGCCACATATCCTCCTTACCAGCAGAAAGATATCTATTTGACATTCAGGTCCTTGCTACTGGAGAAACCAGGAAAAGATAGAATAAAAGTGGAAGTCTATTTAAAAAATGCACATTATGGTAAAGTTCCACTCTACAAAGACAAGTTGAACATTCATTTACATTGGAAGATATTAAAAGTTAAAAAAAATGGAGCAATTTTTTTTTCCACACAGGTTTTGGCTGGACTGTGGAACTGTCACAGGAAGCCAACAAAGCAAGACCACAAGAAGATGCAATAGTGGATGGGACTTTATTATACTGACATCAAGAGAATCCATGTATATCATAACGAGTTATAAACCTCATTCACCAGAACTTAATTATTAGAGGATAAGATACACCTTAGTGTCATTCACTGTCAGATACTGTATGTTGTGATCTAACTGTAGGTCTGATCTAGTAAAGCAATTTCTGTATTTTTTACTTGGCTGAAAAACTCAAGCTCATTCACACATTTTCTCATATGTGTATCCTTTTGATAATCATAAAGCAATTTACAGCATTTGAAAACCATCCGTAAGTGAGGCTTTACTGGCACATACCTAATCCCACCTTTGGCATCTGTTGCAAATATTTTTCAGGAGATGAACAATTAATGGTATAATTACAGCTTTCATGTTGGCTAATAGCTTTAATTCTGGGCAGACATTTGTATTGTAGATTTAGCAGTATTTAGCCTTGAAACAGATTGAAGTGTTATAAGCATTAGCTAGTAATTAATAGCTGTTTTGTTCATTGTAATGTTTAATAAACAACAACAACAAAGCAAAAAACATGATCAAACAGCATTTCCTGAGTATCTTTCAGTAGCTCTGTAATGCTTACCTATCATATTTCTCTCCTATTTATATAAATTATATGAATGCATATACCATGGTATATGCTTATATATCAGGAAGCTATAGAAAAAAAACCCATATGTTTAGGCTGCCAAATTCACTTGTGAAAAGCAAGAAGTCCAGGCAGAGGATGAAGACTATTTTCACTTGGAACAACAGAACAATTGATTTGGAAAACAGAGCTTAATGTGTGAGCTGGCAGCTATCCAAGTATCCCAGAAAGATGTTCATTTTCTTTGCTCAGATGCTTCCCCGTCTCTTCCTGAGCTCCTGGTTTATTGTGACAGTCAAAAGCCTCACAATCTAACCTCTCACCAGTTCTGGTGATTTGTTAGGAGACAATTTTCAGCGTAAGGTACACAAATAAGGGGATGTGGTTTTGATTCCACAAAACATAATTCTTAATTGTATGGATAAATTGTCTGTAAGATAAATGCTCAGGGACTATGGTTTTTTTGTGTACTTCCTTTCAGCTATCATTCTCCATTTGCTTTCACCTCTTTCTTTTTTTGCCTCACTCAAATGCCCACACTCCAATGCATCACTGTTCTCTGACAGGGTATGAATTTAAGACAAATTGGTAAGAATTTAAGACAAACACTGTTGATAGTTTTCCTTAGCAGTGAATCTGATGGATTTCCTAATGGCTATTCCTATGATTTAGACTTTTTAAAATTTGTATATTACTGACATTTTGAAATATTGCTGTTTGTTATACACAAACTCATCCATTATCTGTTCGCACATCAATGTCCAATACCACGCTGATTTTTGTCCTCTCCTGAAAACCATGCATTAAGCTGAAAAAATTAACAGACATCTTCATTCTTGTGCAGCGAAACTCACAGGAAATCAGTTGCCAATAAAAGTAGAAAAAATAACTGCTTAAAAGTGTTAAAGATGCTAATTGAGTTCCATTTAACTTGGCCTGGCTGGAAGCCAGTATATCTAGTAAGGGAGCAAAGATCTATGCACTACTTATATACTGCATATGCTTATCCTAATGACAAAAGGTGGTTTGGAAGAGGATCAATAGCAATGTGTGCTAAGTAATTTTTTTCTCCTATTATATCACTTTGCCTAATGCATTATTGTCTTATGATTAAATAATTATTCAATGACCATGATTTAAAAGGGAAGAATGGGTAGAAAATGATGCACGTGATAGGCAAGAATTTGTTGTAGCTGTGGAACTTCTCTAAGTACTGTTTTCAGTTACACACCTAAAAAAGACAGAGCAAAGTTAAGGAAATATGGAGAACAGCAAATAAAATAATTAAGTAGAGGGAGCTACTCCTTTGTGTGAGGCTAAACAGGATGGAATTCCTCAAGTTAAACAGCAGATGGGTGAGGACTAGAGGACAGGTTTAGAAACTTATGATGGCAATAGACAAGGTGAGTGGTTATTCAACAACAAGGGAGACAACAAACAGGAGACCCACCTAGAAATTATTTTTTAAGTAATTAGTTTGGTTTTAAACAACAGAAATGAATCTCTGGACTCTATTGCCACAGACAATTATATACAGAAGATATCAAGAGGTTCGAAGAGGTCTAGAGAATTCACGGACAACAGATCCATGAGCAGACACTGAAATAAATAGGCAGGGATGCATTCCCTAACATCTTTAATGAAGCAGTTGTGGATGCTGGGGAAATTCTGAGGAAATGACTGCAGAGAGTAGCTAGTATAGCATGGTGTTCCCAAATAGCAACTACTACTGTCACTATGGGGGAGAATACATTGGATAGGAAAAGGAGATCAAAAATCGCCCTTTTGGCTTAGACCACCTCTCCCACCATCCTCTATGCTCAACCTGTGTCCTAATTTCTATATGCTTGTAACATTCCTAGCACACCAGGGACCTCTCTGTGCCAAACGCTCATGGAATCAAAATAAACTTTAGGAAGGTACACACAAGTCTACAGAAACTACACAACATGCTTGCTGAAGGCATAATGCACTTCCTAATTATTTGACAACATAATTTCTTCCAATTTTCTCCCCTCTTTTAAAATACAGCAACTTTGCATCTAGAACTTTCTATAATGTATGTATTCTACCAATGAGGCATGTTGAGTTAGATGTGATTAGAGGTGATAATGCCCTATAACCCTCAGGTTAAACTTAAAAAGGTAAAGCAAATACATCCCAACAGAACACCAGTGTCCGTTTAATAACTTCCTTTTATTTTTCTCTGCTGGAAGTCAATACTTTGCAATGGTAAATCACGTATTTTATCCTCAAACCATAATAACATACAGATCCAAGGAAGGAAAATTGCCCTCTATATAAAAACGTAAAATTAGCAGCACGTGTCTGTACTATGATAATCAGAAATACTTAAATTTGACCTCAAAGCAAAAATAATTGGGTTTCTGCCCTTTTGTGTCTCTTAATTATCTCTGGAGGGGATACAAAAAGTTGTCTTTTGTTTGTTTTCTGCATTAGAAATGCAGATGTTTTCTGCCTTGGAAGACTTGAGATCTAAGACTTCACAAGAGTCATAAACCTGGAAGCAACTTGCATAAAAGTGAAGGATTCTTATGTTTCTTTGGCCTTGAATTTCACACGAAAACAAATGTGCAGAACACTAGAATAAATGGTCATGGGAAAAAGCAGATGCATGCTTATCACTATACACAAGGTAGATAAATGATTTATATACGTTTATTCTCAGGTAAGCCATGGGCTTGACACTCATTTACTCACTCTACAGAGCCTGTACAGTTTTTCCAAATTATTTTGGTAGACCTTACTCCTTCATCTATTTTTCTAAAAATGCAAGTTTATTTATTGGCCCATGTCACCAGATGATGGCATGTGCCCTTAAAAGGCTTGCTGCTTGGTATACATTCATGAGCACGTTTTTCTAATGAACATGTAGCATTCCTCAAGGAAAAGAGGACACTAATAGAAAACCATCTCACCCTGTAGTTGTGCTACAGATCATTACATGTTAAAAAAAAAAAGGTGTGTTTTCTGAAAGAATTTACAATTAATCTAGTTATGAATGCGTATCGCCTATCTGTTTTTTTGTCTTTCTAACATATTCTTCAGTAGATATTATTATTCTTGTGGTTTTGATTGGTTGTTAGCTAGAAATTTTCATTATTTTCTACGTTTTCAAATAGAAAAAATAAAAGCTGTTTTCTATTATTTTCAATTATCTTACAAATGATTACAACACGGCCTCTAGATTCTTACACCAGGACACATAACGCTACCTTAATGCTATTCTTTCATCAGTGACCGTTTCTTGATAAAGACATGTGGTCTGTAACAATGTCTACTGAGAAACCTGAACCTAGACTTACCAAATAAAATAATAGCCAGTATTCACAAACTAGCTAACTTCTGCAGATAGTCTTTCCTAGGTAATAGCAAGATCGTTTCTTCTCATCCCAAAAACAAGAGAAGAGTTGGATCTTTAACCACTAAAGTTTAACCATGAGTAGCACCTTTTAAAACGCTCAAAATTTAAAAAAGAACTGAGAAGTGTAGGTATGCTGCTGTAGTACAATTTGAATTTTAAAAAAATTTTGTTTCTCTCCCACCCTACTTAAGTGTCATTTTTCTGTTCCTATTTTAACCTCCAATGAAATATCGGATTACACAAAGACCAGTAACACCTCTATGCCGAATCCTTCTCCAGCAGGGGATTGTTAAAACATTCCCTGAAACATCTACTGACGTGATGTTCCCTGACTGTCCAAACGTAACACCATGCCGGCACTGCATCCTCGTGCTAGTGGAAGCTCCCACCGACCTCTACCAGAACAATACCTTGGTCCTACCAGGCAGGAGGCTCCTGGTGACCGTTGAGTGCACTCTGATTTTACAGACTGTCATATGGTGAGATAGTGGTGGGTTTCAATGCCGCCACCTATTCAGTCAGCGCAGATGAACTAGAATCACCATTTCAGTTATATCATAGCTCGGGGCGAGAACATGTCACCCTCTTTATTTCCAGCTCGGAACAAGCTGCTTAGGCAGATGCTAACTGTGGTCCTCCCTGCCATGTTCTGTAGAGTGGCCTTTGTCTGGGTTAATTGAGCCCCCACTCCATTTAATAGCCTGTTGAAATCTTATTGAAACAGAGCTAGTGCCGCAGGTTAAATACATTGCAGTGCTCTTGTTAATCCCCTCATTAACGGAGCTGTAAAGCTTGTTGAGAGCTGTGAGTTTGCATATATTATCAGAGAGTTCTTCACTCAAGTGCTATCAATAAAATGACAAAGCCAGTTTGCAAATAGTGAAATCAACAGTGACACAAAGCTAGATACCTTAAAAAAATAAACAAGTTAATAACTGATAAATCTAATTTTCACACTTGGGGAATAAAAAAAACAGGTTGAAGAATCTCTTTTTTTATTGGATGAACTTAAAACATGAATTATACAGACTCAATTACTTTCCTTGAGCAGAGAGAACAAGCAAAAAAACCACCACTTCAAGAGTGGCTTCTGGCTGAGATTTGGCTGTGACTGTTTAGAAGTAACTTAATGAGCCATGCATAGACTAGCTGCACTTAGCAAACCCAAAGAAAACAAAGGAATTCATAATACAAGAAGTGAACTTAGATATAAAATACAATAGAACATATTGAGAAAGACTCCATACACTCTCCAAAGGAAAAGGAAGTGGAGTAGGCCCTGGAAAAAAGAAGTTAAGAGCAACATTTAGCAGATCAAGGCTCTCTCACACTTTCCAGGAGGGGGAGCAGGAGAAGGACCTCCCCCAGCGCATACACAGAGAGATATGTCTGACTGTCAAACAGCAAAGAAAAAGGATTGCATGGATGATATTCACTAGGACACAAGAGAAGAACTGAGTAGGGGAGGCAGCCACTAAAAGCAAGGTGAGAGCACAGCCAAGCTACCTGGTGCTGATGCTGTTGCTGATCTGAAACAACAATCTTCCTTCTATTAAGGAAGACAGAACTACCTGAAAATATACTTTTTGTATATTTATCTTTACCTTTTATCTGCATTGTAGGCATGATCCTTGGCAGATCAGAATGCCATAGAGAAGCATGTAAGTAAAAGTAATGACTAACACCATCAAAACTCAACTGTTGTAGCTACAGTGTTGATTTAGTGCTGTTAAACTTTCCCCTCTCTGTCTCTGACCAGTGAATGCATATGTTTTAAAAAAGCCCACTGGGCTCATTTTAGAAGCATGATAGCAACAGCCCAGGCCTTTATAGACACTTTGAGAAATTTGCTAAAATGTAATACGAATGCCTCTGGTTGCACCTGATTTTCCACTTCTTGCTCTGAGTTGCTGGCCTATAAGAAAACCTGATTCACATTCTTTTCTTAACAGCTCCACCTACATAAACAGCTATAATTCTTACCAAGGTCTTCTTCAAAACTCTGGAATAAAGCATAGGCAAAATTTGCTCATCCTGCTAAAAGTCTACTCCCTCCATGCACACCAGTGACTGGACTGGATGATGACTTTAGTATAAGCAACTCTTCATGACATAGTGAGAACTGTTTTCTTGAACACTTTCAAAACTCAGTCCTGAATTTTTTCTTCTGAGAATGAATATTTTGCTCTTCCTAAACACCTCTTTTAAGTTAAATGAGGAACTATACGCTACCATTTTTTTCCTACCTTTTTTTTTAAGCAGCCAGAAAGTGGGTTTTTGGGTTTATTTGGTTTTTTCTTTACTCTTTCTTTACCTATCCCTATAAACTGTGTCCAGCTTGATGTAGATACAGAATATTTCTTTTCCAAATCATCAGGATCCTATTTTTGCACAAAAAAAAGTTCTGAGAAAAATTGGACATGAGCTGACAATGTGCACTTACAGCGCAGAAAGCCAATTGCATCCTAAGCTCCATCAGAAGGTGGCAAACAGGTCTAGGGAGGTGATTCTCCTGCTCTACTCTGCTCTAATGAGACTTTACCTGCATCCATCTCCAGGGTCCTCAGCACTGGAGCAGCATTGACCTTCTGGAGAGGGTCCAGAGAAGGGCCATGGAAGTGCTCAGATGGCTGTGCAGAAAGGCTGAAAGAGCTGAGTTTGCCCTATCTGAAGAGAGGGCTCTGGGAAGACCTTATTGTGGTCTTTCAGTATATAAAGGGGGCTTATAAGAAAGATGGACAGAGAATTTTTACCAAGGCATGTAGTGATATGACAAGGGGCAACAGTTTAAAGAGGTTAGATTTAGATTGGACATAAGGAAGAAATATTTTCTGAGAGTGTGGTGAGATGCTGGAGCAGGCCAACCATAGAAGCTGTGGATGCTCCATGCTTGCAAATGTTCAAGGTCAGGTTGAATAGACCTTTAAAGAATTGAATCTAGTGAAAGATGTCCCTGCCCCTGGCAGGGCGTTGGATTAGATGATCTTTAAAGGTTTCTTCCAACTCAACCATTCTATGATTCTAGAGAAAGAGTATAAAATTGGAAAGTGTTCTTCTTTTTGTTTTATCTAAGGACTTGATTTTTTCCTTCTTTGGTAAAATTTAGACTTTAGTGATAGTAGTAACAGAAATGGTATTTTTGTCCAGTGCAATTGGCTTTTTTTAAAGTTTAATTGCTGTCATCATGGTTTTTTTTCACCACATCTCAAAATTTAGTCAACCTGAAGCAATTATGACAATTATGTAAGCAATTATGGCTTGAAAGCAATAATAGACAACATAAATACCTTGTTATGTTGCCAAGGTCTCATAAGCCAGTTTTTAATATCAAATATATAAGGCACTTGCACTCCTTTTTTTTACCTGAGTTAGAAGCTGTGGTGGAAGAAGAAGTAGTGGCCATGGTCAGGAAGCTCAACACAGTGCTTGAGAGTTAGCAGGTCTGCAAGTGTATCTTGCAACAAATGATGTTAGGTTTTGTGAGTCTATACATTGTTTAGCATCAAGGGTGTTATATTTAACATCCAAACCACAATGACTGTTTCTTTCTGGTTGAATCACTATTCACCCAACTGCAGGTAGTGCTAATAACAGCTTCAGGTTCAGCTGTCTTAATCCAAGGTCTTACTGCTTGCCTTGCCGTACTGGAGACTTAGTGTCACTTACATGGAGATGCCTTTACTAAGATTAAGCAGCATAAAATGTATGTATGGCCATAAAAACTCATAGATAGCAGACTGCTATTGCAAACTACATTAGTCACTCAGTCATTTCTGTGAGTCTGCAGACAAGAGGATTGCTTCAGTGCATGCACAGAATACTCACAGTAACTCTCAGGATTTCTGCAGCATTTTCCACAGCAAAGGGCATTCCTCTTTTCTGCAAGTCAGCCTGGCAAACTGGTTTTTTGCTAGACCTAGAAGAATACATTTTGGAAATTTCCTTCACATATTTTTTATTATTTATATAAATGAAAACTTTCATATAGCTTTCTCTCAGTTCTGTAGACTGTCTGTAAAATTAAAAAAAGAAAAAAAAAGAAGTGATAACTTAAGTGGAGAAAAGGATCCTTCACTACCTGGCACAGTGGATGGAAGTTGCCTGTTTCCATTCCAATTTATACAACTGCTGCCAGAAGAAGGAACTCCCTTCCTTTCCGTTAAAAGTATACTGTTTAATAGTATTTCTGGTATTAAATAAAGCCTTTGGGTAGCAGCAAGTGACTCCCAGAACACTCACCAGAACTTGCATTTCTTGATCAAAATGGTGAATGTAAGACAACTATTTTTAGTGGAATTTCCTCTTATTTATCCTCCTATTTGCCTCTCAAAATATATTCCACCAGAAACATTTTTCACTGTCTCTTTCACATATTGAGCTTGTAAGCAGGCAGTGGCTGAATAAATATTCTACCGCTAGCAAGGGTCCAATGAATAACTGTCCATCTGTACAAAGCTTGCTTTGCTCCCCATGGATCTAAAATGGCACCTGTTAAACAACACACAGATGGGTTTTATGTTTGCCAGTTGATCTAAATAGGGATAGTCGTCTTATTGACGGTGATCCTTGGCTGGCCATAATGCTCAAAAGAACAAGGAAAATTTTGGCATAGGAACATTATTAATTTAGTTTAAAAAATATTTATTTATCTAGATTTGGGTAAAGTGGCTTTTTATTTAATTTTTCCTTACTATTAGGCAAAACAAATTGGGCTTTTATCTGAAGAGGTGAATACCTAGCATTAATCAATAACTCGGGTTGTGAGTATTTCAGAAAAATCTCTTCAAACAGCAGCTTCCCTCTGAGGCTACAATAAGCAAAGAACATTGTCTGTTTGGCTTTATCTAACCTACAATGCCTTTCCGGTCTAGAGAAGCCCATGTGATACGATACCCCTTCGGTGTTGTGTTCTACCGTCATACACCAATGCTTTATTGTTCAGTCTACTCACTCATCCAGTTAACATCCAGCCTTCCACTGTACACAGTTTCCATAATCTTACAACACACAAACACTGTCCTCTCTACTCAGTACTATGCTTTAGCTAAGCAACAGGGATTTGAAGGCCGTGGTAACATGTTCCCTTTTATCTTTCAGTCAGTCAAGAGGAGCATTTACTGGGAAGAACTTGATTGACAGAAGAATAAGTTATTTCTTTATTCCACAGATTTTAAGTGTAAACCTATCTGTATCTTTATTGAATTTCTTGCGTAGCTTGCTGGGAGTAAATTTTCACAGTAATGATGCAGGACATCAGTTTCACACGGTATCCCTGCTTCATAGTATCAACCCACCTCTCTCCCCACCAAAATGTCCAGTACACAACAACATCCTTGCTTATAAGCAGGGAAGTTGCCTTCCAGAGTTGAATTAAGCATATGCTGAATTGGAAATAAACTGAAAATAATCTTTGCAACAAATGGGAATTTTTGGAAAGTGGTTTTGTTTGTTTGTTTGTTTTGAGATTGTTGTCGCTAAAAATCTTTTTATTTCTACATACAGCTGAAGAAAGAGACTTGTTTAGAGCACATTCAAACATATAATCAAGAGAATTAGGATTACCCTTCTCTGTAGCCTGAAGTTTCATTTGTGGATGAGCAGTTCTCCTTCATAGGAGAAGTTTTTGGCCATTTTTGAAGATCTCATGGTCAGAAGAGTGCTCCATATTATTTTTGTGTGTTCTTCAGGAACACTACCAAAACTAAGGCCATGTAATAATGAGTTTCAAACAGTTAATTTTGCACATTAGAAAAAGCAGAATTTCCAGGTTGTACAGAAATTAGATCTACCATGCATTAAGAAAGAAAGAAAGAAAGAAAGAAAGAAAGAAAGAAAGAAAGAAAGAAAGAAAGAAAGAAAGAAGGAAAGAAAGAAGGAAAGAAAGAAAGAGAAAGAAAGAAAGAGAAAGAAAGAAACGAAGAAAGAAAGAAAGAAAGAAAGAAAGAAAGAAAGAAAGAAAGAAAGAAAGAAAGAAAGAAAGAAAGAAAGAAAGAAAGAAAGAAAGGCAAACAGCAATATTTATGTTCAAATGAACTTGAAAACACCATTGGGAAATTAAAGTTATTTCAGCACCTTTGCCCCTGCAGAGGGAAAATAACTCAGTGAACTTTTCAGAACATTGGAACACCAGTCTCTCTGCTTAGCTCTTTCCCTCAAGGAAAAAATGTTCTAATGACATTGACTGTGTGTAGACTGCAGTTTTTAAGAAAGCCTTAAGGCTGATTTAAACAGTTACTTCCCTCTACTTGGGTGTTGAATACCCCATGGGCACTTTGAAGTTCCCATGCATGATGATGGATGAATTTGGCTAGACAGTCCTCTGGATTCACTGTTTTCCTTCCAAAAGCATTTGAATTATCTCTGACAACTCATCTGAGAAATCAGCTACTGCCTCCTATGTGATATGAAAATTATTCTAAAAATCTGATTTTCTTTTTAAGTCTTTTCCCTCAAAATCTTAAAGAAGGAGATCCATGAGCTAGGTTTGGAAATCCACAAGTTAGGTTTTCTGGCATAAACTCTTCAAGATCATTCAGAAATGGAGAGGCGAAGCTCACAAGGACTGTCATCCACTAACGCCGTACACTTAGGCCAAAGATGAGTCACCTACTAATATACTGAGCACTTAGACCAAGAATCCCTTCTTAGGTATCTCTCCGTAAAATCAGAAAAGAGATTTATTTGACTAAATATTGAAAAAAGAACAGCTAGAAAAAACATGAAGGAAAGTGAATTAATGAAGTACCAGGTCTTCACTTTTGATATGCTAGTTGTTGGTTCTGTAAGGAAATAAGTGTTGACCACTTGTACAGTAGGAGCTCACTGCAAATAATTTGTCTTGTCATATGCTGTGGAAGCCACAAAATGATCTGTATTAGCTGCAGTGCACAAAAATAGGGACAACAAACTTTTAACTGTTCCTGGCCAGGTACTGCTCCAGACCTCAGCGCCCCAGCAGAGCCTGTTGCATCAGGTCAGCACAGAACATAACAAGGCCTTGACTCCTCATCTCTCTGTTTCACTTGAGCAAATGTGTTAATAGATCTAATGCCATCTTATTTTCTCACTTTGGTTCTACAGAAAGTGACCAGACAACGAGTGTGAGGTCATTTTGGAAAAAGGAGGACTCTTGAGGTAAGGGTCATTTAAGAGGCAAGGTGCAAGAGTTCAGGATCTTGCCTCCTGGGAAAACTGAAGTTTGCACTCTGATTTTTACATTTTTACAAATTCCTTGTCATATCTCCACCTTTTTAGCCCATTTATCTTCTTTGCTAGAGTTCATCTCTCGCCAGTTTGGCGGCTAGGGAGAAATGTCCAGCATTTGCAAAAGAACATGCAGTTGTCACTAGAGAAATGTAGGAAGAACACATCCATGACAGACCATAATTGTCACATATAATTGCAGAGTTATTGTCCTCTTCAGAGCTAAATTCATTTTCTTCTGCGGAATAGAGATGCCCAAAGTTGCTGTAACCTGCTGGTGTAACTGCAAAGAGCTGCTGCTGCAACTGGACAGCCACAGGGGACAATGTCATGAGCTGTGCTTCTATCTTCCTGGACAGAGGTTGCAATTAGAGTTCTGTGGGAGCTGTCATAGGAGCAGCCTTTCTGGTAGGATCTCCAGGAGGATGAATCTACTTATTCTGGAGTCGCTTTTCAACAGCGGATTTGTCTTGGCTAGTAATTAACCATCAGGCCAAATCACACAAAGCTGAACAAATCTCAGCTGTCTGCAACAACTTCTTCCTAGTTTTACTCCTTGTTTTGCTAACTGCACATTCCCAAATTCTTTGCTCGTTCCGAGCTCCAGTAGGTACTCTGGATAAGTAGGTACTCATCCAGAAGAGAAAGATCTCTTTACAACCTCATTTCCAGATGCAGTGGAAAAGTCAAGTTAGATTGTTCCACTGTAGTATGAAGGATATTTGTTTTATTTGAAAGGGTCAGACCGAGTCAGAGAATGCTACCAGGACTCTCTGCTCTAAATCCAAAACCATCTAGCAGAGAAGGAAAGACTTCTGAGTGCAGCCATCATCTTCCATGTGCAAATACTCACCATCCCAGGAGGAGGAGAGTAAGATTGGCCATTTTGTGAGAGTGCCAAAAAGACAGAAGGCCATCTGGTGCCATAGACTAATCTAACAGCACTGAAGTCAATACAGCCTGGTTGGTATACAATACATAAGGCTTCCTTACAGACAGATTAGTCCCTGTAGTCAGGAGAGACTGGACATTACGTTATCTGCTCTAGAGAAGCAAACACTGACAAGCTGCAAGAGACAAGCTGGCAACAGGGCCCTCAGAGAGAGCAGTGAATAGGAAGCAGATCACAGATAGATTTGTTTGGGATTAAGAATTTTGAAAAAGAAAGTAGCTGAATGTATTAGACTCAGCTGCAAATTGGTGTGTGTAAATTCCTGCCTGTCATAACTTAAGATGTGTTATCGTTTGTACAGGTAGTTTGCAGAAGTGTAAAGTTGTTATGAAGATAATGTGGAAAGAAAGGGAGTAAACTGTGAGATTCGAATCTAAAGAGTAAAAGGTTAGTGCCAACACATGCAATCACACCAGCATAACCCAATGCCTCAGTGGCCTGTTGTGTTCATTGCATTAAATGTAATAGTGCCCTGTGCTTATACAAACATTCAGTACTGGAAGTCAGTACATTTGTACACACAATATGTCACTTTCCTGAGTGGGAGAACAGGATTGACTGCCACACTTGGGGACTGAAACATAGTCAGTGTTGTACAAGCAATCAGGTGAAAATGTATGCAGTCATCCAGTCAGTTTTGGTCTCCAGTCATTTTGGTCTCCAATATTGGTCTCCAGTCAATTGGAGACCAATAGTTTGCTTTCAACAGCTGGTAAATTATTTGCATTGGTGACTTAGAATAAAATGAGATCTATACACTCTGAGCTCTGCAAAGGACCTAATCTGTTGAAATACTTTGAGTGAGTCAGTAGTATAGTTGTAGTGTCCTAGGTAAAGGAGAAGGCTGACATAAATTATGAAGGTCTCTGTTCCTTGGTACAAACCCTTACTGAAGAGCAACTAAAGAAGTTAAGTAGGCAAAGAGGAGAAGGAGGAGGAGACAAAGTAGTTGCACAGATCAAAATTGGTGAAGTAATAAGAAACAAAAAGAAAGATAAATAGTTGCTATGGCATAAGGTTATCTGTGGTGTGCCACAAGGTTCCATCCTCAGGCATCTGTTGTTTATCAACTATCTGGAACATGTTTTGCTGACATTCCAAAATTATTTAAGTAGATCAAGACCAGAGAAACTGTGAAAAACTTTGGAGGTCTTAAGCAAGTTGAGTGAATAGAAAACATGATAGCAGATGAAACCAAATGCTGGCAAGTCTCTTTGGAACACTTTAAAGGAAATGACTGGAACTGCTCACTTTCCTGGTTTCTGAACTGTCTGTACCTCAGAAAAAGACTCAACAAACACAGTACATAGCTTGAAGAGACCATTTTTCATGAAGAAGCAATGGCGGAAAAAGCAAGCAGTTACTGGGCTATGCACAAAATATAATGGTAAGAGAACAGAAATATAATAATATATGTCTGTGTATTGCAATTTGGTTAACTAAAAAAATGTCTTGTCATCTGGAACACTGCACAATTTTAACTACCACTATCAAAAAGATGACAGAAGAATTAACTGAGATAAAAAGTAGTAGAAACTCATTGACAGACTCTCCTGTGTTTGCCTTAGACAGAAGGCAAGTAAGTGGGGGCACACAAAAAGAATCATAATAATAAATAGCACTTTCTCAGTACAAGAACAAGAGGGCATTCACTGAAATGGAAATTTAGTGGTAATTTCAAAGCGGCAATAGGAAACTCTTTCACACAAAGCAAAATTATATATAATTATAATTATAGCATTGAATATTACACAACAGATAATTTCAGGGACATATAACAACCAGCAATTAGGGCTTTTGGAAGCACACTCTTCTACACAGTTAACCAGCTCCCTGGAAATATACTGCCAGTCTTCTTGTAGTTTCTTTGACATATCTAGTACTACCTACTGTTCAGGGTAGGACAATATACATTAGATCTGATGTACTGTGGACGCTTCCATGGATAATTACTGGAATAAAAATTATTAGTACTGTATGGAGTGCATATTGACATTGAAGCTGTCTGTTGAATGATTTTATTTTATTTCAAAACTTTGTGGCTTGATCTGTTTCCACTGTTGTGGTTGGCAACTAAGTACCATGTAGCTATTCACTCACATGCCCCACACTGGGGGAAAAAGACTATGGGTTAAGAACAGTTTAATAATTGACATAAAGTAAAATATAACAACAACAATAATAATAATGAGTAAAAGGGGAAAAAAGAGGAATAAAACACAAGAAAAACAAGTGATGAACACTAGAATTGCTCACCACCCACTGACTGATGCCCAGCTCATCCCTGAGCAGAGATTGAGACTAGCCATCTCCTCCTAGCCCTCTCCTCACTCCTGGCATGGCGTTCTATGGTATGGAATATCCCTTTAGCCGGTTCAGATCAGCTGTCCTGGCTGTGCTCCTTCCCAGCTTATTGTGCAGCTCCTCACTGGCAGAGCATGGAAAAGTGAAAAGCCCTTGAATTAGGGTAAATATTACCTAGCAACTACTAAAACACATTAACTTACACATTCACTTATAGTTACTAGTTAGAGCAATAGTAGAGACAACAACTCCACTGGGTACTTGGAAGTTAAGGATTGTGCTGAAACATTGATGGCTTCTGTGTAGTTGTTAAGAAAGTCCTTCAGAGAACCCTTTCGTTTCATGAGGTGGGCATATAATCCTGTAGTCTTTTCATACAATAGCCACTGCCTCCCAGGATGTGGTCCAAGTTATACAACCCACCATAGTGCCAGCATGTTCAAGTGTCCTTGTATCAATCCAACAGACTTAAGGAGCCCTGAGTTTACTAGTTCTTGCAAATTCAGCATGACTACTTGTCTCCAAAACTTATCCTAAGCAAAATTCCACTAATTGCCTTCTAAGCACCTACTTTTCCCCTCCTTGGCTTGTAGATAGTCACCATACAGAGCTAACACAGATTTATAAGATGGTATTGATTCAATCAATACTGCCTTGAATTCTGTGCCAAGGCTTATGAGTAGAAGTAGTGCAAAGACACTCCTGTCCAGCAAATCTTATTCCTGTACAGGGGACTTTGCTGTCCCCACATGCATTACTGAAGTGTGGATGTAAACCAGAGTAAAAAATGATCAGCTGAAATGGCAGGAGGGGGTGGACCATAATCTTTTTTTGCAGAAGTGTCCAATTTTTTTCTGGAATGTTGTCTTCATGTCATATCTTTAAAATCTCTGCTATTAACACTTAACCGAAACAGGCTGTTGTACAGCATATCCTATATCAGCTTCTTGTAGTCACATCTTCAGGGTACTCTCCTGTGAAACAACTTATAAATGGATATTGGTCATATCATATATGGTCATAAAGCACATTCAACAGTTGTGGTCCTTGCTCCAAAAATGCTGTGCAAAGTAAAAATAATAACAGAGATGTCAAAATATATTCATACTAGTAATCTTTGCCAACAACTTGGATTCTGTGTTGTGTCCTGCTTTAAATATCACTGCATTCATTAAGACCTGCAAAGAGCAGGACGTCTTGCTTAAACTTTAAACAAAATCATGGAATAATTTAGGTTGCTGATGGGCCAGCCTAAAGGTTGCCTGAAAGATCAACACTAAGACCTGACTTGTAAGTTAGACCACGTTGCTCAGGGCTTTGACCAGACGTTCTGAATATCATCAAGGATGGAAATTCCATTATTGGTCTGAGCCCCTGTTCCAGTGTTTGCCACTTTTACTGTGTTCTTCTCAATAGCCTTCTACAACACAGACTTCTCTAATCATCTTTTTGACTCTTCACTGGATTTGCTCCTGCATGTCACAGAATCACATGGAGTGAGTTTGGAAGTGATCTCTTAAGGTCATCTGATCCAATGCTCAAGCAAGGCCACCTAGAGTTAGTTGCTCAGGGCTTTGTCCAGACCACCTTTGAATATCTTCAAGAATGTAGACACCACAACCTCTCTGAGCACGCTGTGTCAGTGCTCAGTCACTCTCTCAGTGAAAAAATGATTTTTTGTATTCAGAGGGACCTTTATATGTTTCCATGGGTGCCCATCACCTCTTGTCCTGTTGTTGGGTACCACCAGAAAGAGGCTGTCTCTGTTCTTGCACCTTCCCATAAGGTTTTGGTGTACATTGTGAAGATGTCCCATATACACTGGTAAGATGTGCACTGTAACAAAGTTTCTTGTACCACAGTGCCTTCCAGAAGTGATCTTACAGGTACCAAGTAGTGTGGCACAATCATTTTCCTCAGTCTGCTCTCCACTGTTCTACTGATGTGGTATGGGGTTAGCATTCATCAGCTCACTGTTGGCTCATGTTTGAGGACCTGAATGTCATAAATACACATATGACCACTTAGACAGTCATAACATGGTGAGAACACCGAAATCTTCCCATTAGCCCACACTCATTTACTGGGAAATATCTTGGAGTTGTTGGAAAGAACTACAGCACATAGGCAAAATACATACACAATCACACATGCTGATGAATACCAAATATAATACCTTAGTTTTTACATTCTTTGTATTGCAGTGATGACCTGCAAAAATAGAAATCATGACTCACAACAAATTCTGAAAAAAGACCCTGGATACAGTAGTGTTTTACAATGTACTAGGATGTATTTGAGAAAAAAACAAACACCAAAAACCAACCAAACAAAAACAGTCAAACAAACCAAACCAAAAACTCAACAAATTGTTGTGAATTAACAGACTAACCAATAGTATCTTCTTTCAGCACTGTGTGATGTTACATGTGCTTCCATGTGAAGTATGAGATCCAGGCAGTATCAGTGCTTGAATGACATACAAGGATTTAGTGTAGAACTGTCTTGGTCTACAAAGAAGGAAGAAGCCAGCTCTGCTGATGGTGTCTTTTAGGAAATTGAGTGCAGAATCAGGCCTGTAAATTTGAAACCTTGAAAAGGTTTTGAAAAGGATATGCTTGCTGAAGTTGCAGAAGCAGAGAGACTGAAGGAAGCCTGCAAGGAAGACAGATGGTTCCTGTGTGGTCATGCAGAAGGAGAAGGTGGCAAGACTTGTTGATGCTGCAGGAGGAGAGGATTTAAAGAGAGGAACATCTGTAAATATCTCAAACATTTGGGTGCCAGAGCAGAGACTGCCAAACAACTGATGTTCTTTCTCTTATGTATTTATTAATTGACTTTATATGCAAATCTACTGCACAGTAGGAGGAAGGTACACGATGAAAATGAAGTCAAAATCAGGACTGTGATACAACGTGAGGAAGAATGGTGTGACAAAAAAGAAGACACTATCAAAATAAATATATACTGAATAAATATATGCTATGCTATGTGCAAGTTTGAAGATGTATGAAAATCAGGCAAGAAGACAAACTTTTTTCAAGGCATTTCAAATTCTGTGTCATCTTTAAACATGAGCCCACAGATGTATAAAAATGAATAGGGAATGTCATCTCTCTGATCTTTTGCTATATTCTTTTATCTATTAAGTCAACAGATAAGTAACATTTTCTTCCAGCTTGTATTATAAACACTGGTTTCTAGTTCTTTTAATTCTTACCAAGAAACTGAAGTGCATATTTCATCATAGTGGTGGCAACATTAATCAGCGGTTGACACTGTGCACCAGACATAACTAATAGAAACAGATAAAAAAGAATAGCAAAAAAATCAGCAATCCAGTCAAAATGATTATCCATATTTTTAAGAGTAAAACTTTTTCTGTAACTACTAACAAACACAATGGTCAGCAAAATGATATCTCCAAGTGTTGATAATTTTGGTTTAAATGAATTTCATTGTATGTGTTTTCATTTCTACTTTGTATGTTTTTAAATGGATTTGCAGAAAATAAAAGTACAGACATCTATGAGTTTTTTCCTTCACAGATTTAATACACTCCCTGTGCAGGTCACTTCAGAGATGGGCAAAAGTCAAGGAGTGAAAAAATGTCACATTTAATTAGAACTATGAAGATAGCAGTGGTGAAGTACACTCCTCCAAAGCTGTTGAGTTGAAACTATATACATTTTATATTACGTAAAAAAATGCTATATTTTAAGACAGACTGGTATGAATTCAGAGCTGTCCACAGGAATCATGCTGGTGTAAACCTGGAGAGACTAAAATCCAGGACTGTTCAAAAGCATGCCTTTCATTCTGTAATTTTCTTGAGACTAAGTTCCTAAGCAATATACACTGGAACATACACCAACAGTAGAGTTATTTGTGATATATAACTACAGGAATGAAAGTAGAATCCTGTGCTGAGAACTACAAATATTCCTACTGAGTCTCTTTTCTTGTGATGGAAACAGATGGTTGGTACATCAAGGCCAGATTTTAATCTCAGTTGCAATCATGTAAGTCTGAAGCTGTTTTGCTGAAGTCTTTGCAGGGGCTTGTTTACACAATAGAAAGTGGTCAGTGGCTTAAGGTATTCCCAATCCGCAGCTTGTTTTCATTGGCATGCTGTCCCCTCGGGGATTTGGGTTAAAATAAAACAATTAATAAAACATGACTTTTTCAACTTGGATCAACTCCTCGATTTAATCCACAAAACTGACTCCCAGCCACTTGCACCACTACAACTTGGAGGGTGATGTCCCATGACAAACACCAGAGCAGCTGGGACAGGAAAACTATTTGGTCAACAAACATGAAACTGCAGTCTCAGGAGGTTAGCAAGGATCAGAGGACTAACACAGTGATGTAAAGCAAGAACTCAGGCTAGGAAAGGAAGAGAACAAGTTAGAAGTTACTTTGCTAGGTTAGAGGTTACTAAATTGTATACACCTGGTGAAATTTACTATTGCCTAGAGCTCACAGGGAACTTGATACAGTAATTTAAAGCCATTAGCAATTATTTTTTACAACCTAACTACACAAGGGGATCTAAAAGACTGGAAATAAGTAACCACAATGCTGGCTTGTACAGGGAGAAAGAAGAGCTGATAATCACTTTAACCCAACACATGTGTAGGCAGTCAATGGGCAGGGCAGTCATACTTTGTCCCACACATCTGTCCATCTCCCTAGTGTTAGCACTGGTATTTTTGCTACTGTGTGGTAAACCAGGCCAAGGAACTTATTTGTCTGAAAACTCTTCCCACCTCCCTCTCTACTCCTCTTCTCAAAACTGTGTTAGTTCTGCTGGAACAAATCCTTAATTTTACTTAGTGTATGGCTATGTAGACACCAAGGCCATGCAAGAAACATGAGCATGCAAATGATGTGCAAGGAGGAAAACAGGCCAGCCCAAGCTTACTTTGGTAACATAAGCACACAGTCATACTGCTGGCCAGCCTAACTCGGCACAACTGATAATCACATCCGGTATTTATAAGCCCAGGATCTAATAAAGAAAAAAGCAACAGCTAAAATATATTTGTTCAGATTAAATCAGGTAAGACCAACCCAATTTCCATCTATGGCAAATAATGGACCTCTTAGCAAAACTCTTAGTACCTTTGCTATAATTGAATGTCACTTGTATTCTGCCTCTGTGACATTCTTGTAAATCAGGTAGGGCAACGTGGTCTGGACAACTAACTGCTAGATGGGTATGCTTAGATGTCTGTTCTTTGTGATCAAAGCTGGAACTTAAAATGATGAATCTGCATGTGAACTATGAACAAAATCAAATGAAAATGCCACCATCAACACAGAGAGAGCCATTTCAACATTATCATATGGGAGCATCTTTTATTATAGTCAGGAGCTAGAAACAACAGACTTTCTTTATATTACTTTCATTTGTGACAGAAACACAAAGACTAAAAAACTGACGGAATTATATTTTCTATGTTTGGCAAACTGGCGTTTCTTTTTTTCTTGGCTTATAATTCAACTGTCTTAGAACTGTACCACTGCTGGTATTGCTTCCCTGTGACTGAGGTTGTATCAATCATGTCCCAAGGGAATTCAGTAGGAAAGAACCACAGTGAGTTAAGATGGAACTGGGACTTCTGTTTCTTCCACAATAACTTAAACTTCATGTGCTGAGCAATAACGGAACTGACATACCCACTGGAGTCTAGTTCTATAGCTATATACTTAATTATACAGAAAAGTACTTATATTTTATGGTTTAAATAAGACTTTTAAACTATACTACTATTTTTAATTATTGTAACACATTTGTCTTTCATACAAATAGGCAGGGTTTTTTTGTATTGACATTTAAAGGAGACATTATGATTACTGTATTGATATGACTGGTATCTTTATCCACTTGGGGAATTAGTTCTTTTCATCACATTTCTAAAACGTCTGAGGAAGTTTTATA
The DNA here is from genome assembly GCF_001715985.3 of Manacus vitellinus. Taxonomy (NCBI): domain Eukaryota; kingdom Metazoa; phylum Chordata; class Aves; order Passeriformes; family Pipridae; genus Manacus; species Manacus vitellinus. The sequence continues at coordinate 15,725,143 of NW_021940535.1, read as the reverse complement.
CAAAGTAGAAATAATACCATCCACTTAAACCTAGAATGAACTTGAACATTTTTCTAATCACTACATTAGAAATCCCTGTCTCTGAAATGCAGAATATCTTCTGTAATTGACATGTATATTCCAAATCTGTGGTATGAGTTTGATTATCTCTGCTTTTTATATTTCTCAAATGAGTTTCAAATAATATCTGTTCTTGTAGCTCTTTATTTTCTTCCTCTCAAATAATTCTCAATAGCCTTTCTGTATAAACATAATTAAAGCTCAATCTATTTTTGTTTGTTTCCTTATTAAATAATCACTTAAATTCTAATTTCTTTAACATGGGATCAATCAGTTGGTAATTTTTGTTTAATGAATTCTGGTCTATCTTGACTGTTAGGTGGCATATAGGCAATATTTTACTTCAGCACTATTTAGAGCTCTATAGCTATTTGATCTGATTAATCTGTGAATCCACCTACATTTAAGCATTTTACATATAAAACCCAGCTGTATTTAAGAGGTTTTTTTAAAACCATAAAATATCCCTAGACTAACAGTTAAATATTCTAAGCCCTGCTATATAGAAAACAGACAAAATGGTCTAAAACTCCCCTGAATATCACATTTTGCTAAACCCATCAGAAATACAGTGTTCTAGTTAGTTTCCCCCTTGGTTCCTCTGATAAATACAGTAATCTGCGAGGGTATTTCCAGGACAAAAACCAGTTGTGAGTAGCTAGAATTACCACAGCTAAGAAAAAGATCCCCATGAAGCATCCAAAAATGGTATAAGGATTTAATGTAAACTTGCATATTAACAGTTGAACACATGTATCCTTGTACTGATGTGTTGCATTTGTGTTAATCTCTGAAGCGGTACAAGCTACAAGACAGCAAAGGTAACTTAGCTGAAGACATTTCTGTCAGATTTGTAAGCGTGCTGCTAAATATCTCTCAGATGAAAAAAAGCTTTGCAAAATAACATATTTTTTATATTGCACACATGCTAGACTCAGTAGAGAGACTGTGAATGATATAATGAGTCACATGAAATGTATTCAAACTGCTTTCTCTGTAAAATCAGTATGTCCCTGCCAGCTCATCATTTACCAAGCAGCTTTCTCACTGGGGTTGCTTTATTAGGTCTGAGTCATTTGTTGTGGGTGAAGTTTTGCATGTGAAACTACGTTTGGTATCAGAAAAAAAGTGTCTCCAATATGAAACCCATATATATCTACCATTCCTTTCAAAATACCAAGTTGTTAATTTTGTACTGGTGCACACTATTCTGTGTGACATAAAGCAAATTAATATAAGGCCTGGCAATTCCCCAGGGATTTTGTACTGTGAAATGATACCATTTCGCAGTTATAACAGGTATATGAAAATAGCTTTTCTTTACTAATTGGTTTTGCACTGGTGTGTGTAGATGAGGAACCAATTCTTTTCTGAGAATCATTTCATATCACCTCTTTCTGCTCTGCACATACTTACGATGTGAAACCTAAAAAAAATCTTTTGGAGACCAGAGCAGCTATGGTAGCAAAACTCTGTGTCTGCTCATGTCCACAGTGCACAGAGCCTGCAATACCTTCCTATGGCACAATGGTGAGTAAGGTCTGCAAACTCCTTCCATTTCAGTGGATCAGAATCCACACAGGGGACCCCCGGGGGAGCAAGCTCTGACTTTCTCAGAGCACGTGAGCTCTGTCACAGCCACACAGCAGGTAAACTGAGAGAAAACACATGGAGCTGACAAAAGGTGGGTGTTGATTCCAGGTAAAAAGTACAGCTCCATGTTGATTAAATGTTGCCCAGCCACGGCCACAACAAAGTGTGATTCTCACAAAGATGCCTAAGTGTACTTATGGTGTCTACTTTACTAAGGTTAAAAAAAAAAAGGATGAAAGTCAGCTCCCGTTGAAGTCAGGTGGAGCTTTGGCACTGACAACTGAATCAGCATTTCACCCTAGGACATCTCTGTCACAGGCTGGCAAGGAAGATCAGGAGCTTTAGGCCTCTGTCGTCTCTCTAGTCTTCATTTAGCAAGAAGTTAGACCCAGTCTCGTGAAGAACTGCAGCTGCAGGATGCAGCTGGCACCTCAGTTTCTCACTCTGTTCCACTGACAACTCTAAAGAGACCAATTCAGTAAAATACGACTGACCAATTTCACCATTTTCTAAGGAATTTACTTGGAAAATGCATGAACTGCACCACCACTTGGTCAGGTCACTGATTCCTCTGCTCACAAAGCTCTGTTTTCCCTTTTACCAGTGCCACATCATTCTATGTTACATTAGTAAAAGAAAAACAATCTTATGAACAGTTTTCTAAGCATTAACCTGCCTTGCATCCTTTCACTTTAACTAATGCCAGCAGAACTGGTATTGTCCATTTGCAAGGTAATATGAAGTTTATTTATTAGCATTTGACCTTAAAGTATCACACAAATCTCCCATGAAACACTGTTTTATCAGTCATATTTCAGAATGCCAGGATTTCTCCTCCACATTGGTTTTTTCCCTGTTAACTGTATTAATACAACACAGTATTTTTTTAATCTTGTGATTTCTGGTGTCTCCTGCAGATGAAGAGTGTGAGCACACTGCTGTTTTTATCTTACCTGAAGCCAAATAATTAACAATTATGTTGTGCATGGCAATTACACTGCACCATATACTTTTAAAGGGCTGTGCAAATGTTAATCTGGCTTCATGAATGTCAGTTTTCACAACTTAAATCAGGTTATACCTGGTTAGTACTTTGAATAGAGCCCTTCCCTCTTGCTTCCCCAAATCCCAGAAGTTCAGAGGGAAATTATTTGAGAGATCCAATGCATAGTGCTATCCAGAAAGAGAGGAAACAATTTCAGAATGCAAACTTTTTGAATATTAAAAAGGCTCTCATTTTCATGGAATTATACTAAGCTTGCTTTTTTCAGTGTCATTTTAAAAAACTTCTTGGAACAGTAAGAAAACTGTGTTTCTGTGTCGTAAATCAATATTAACAAACAAAATACAGTCAGTTTAGATTAACATGTATGGAAAAGAACCTCCAGCCCACAAAAATAATATCAACACAGAGAGGAGGGAAGGCAATTTACTTTGCTGATTATTTTGGTTTTCAATCTACATTTTTTCTTGTAACAATTCCTGAGTGCCATTGACAAGTTGAAGATACAGTGATACCAGCACAACCAGGTGGCCTCTTTCATGTGAAGCACAAAACCAATATCTGAACCACTAATTATTTCCCTCAACATTTTTGATAATGGTATCAATGGAAATAGTAATATTAATTACAAGTAAGGATCTTTTTTTCACCTGAGTTCTTCTACAATTCAAAATTATACAAATACAAGGATGGAAAAAGGATGGAAAAAGTGCAGTGCTGTTCTTAAAAATCCACCCACAAACCCAACCCAATGGATTTAAAATAAACATATTTTTAGAATTATCACTGGAATTTTCAGATTTTGTCTTAATTAGCAATTCAGACTGATGGTAATTTTTCTATCCAGTTATTCATGTTTACTACTTAGAGCAACCTGTGCCATTCTTTATACACCTAAAGTCACACACTTCCATAAACAATGAAATGGTTAATGAAGTTGAAAATTAATGGAATTAGATCTCCAAGCTGATACTGTACTGAAATTAATGGGATATTTCTGACTTCTCAGAGATGCAATTGCAGCTTGCAGAAGGGTAAAAGAGCTTCATTATGATGCTTGGTATTTGTTTTCTGGTTTTGCTTCCTCACGACTCCAAACAGTTCTAGTACTGCCTACATTTTAAACAGATGAGGGTCACATACAAACTGGAAAAGAAGGGGATGGAGTTTCAGAGTTTTTCTTCGTAACTGCACAATCAAGTTCTCAGTTATTCCAAGGGGTTTTAATGTGAATGAGACTGAAATCCTTACAGCTGATTTTTGCTTTAATGAAAACCTAAATTCTGGAGCACAGATGGCAGTTGAAAAAAAAAAGAAGAAAAAGAAACAGCATGACAACCTACTGTAAGGCAACTCACTCCAGTCCTTGGATAAGGGTCATTTTGAAGTGTTTTCCCATATTGCTATATATTACTAACAGTTCCATTGTACCAGGAAATGTGATGAGACTAATAAACAGCCTTTATATGAACAGAACACTTTTCAAACTTCCCCTTAAAATGAAAATTTCTATGCAGATTCAATTTTTTATGGTTTCTAGAGCATGTTGTAGGGCTCATATAATTCCATCCATATAGTTTTATATGGTCATATATTTTATTTTATTTTATTTTATTAAAAACAAAGATGAGTTAAAATACCAGGCACATTATTTTGCCTCTTTTGAAAATCTGAAATAAGAGGTGTGAAATTCTGCCATTCTAACTCAGTTGTTACACTTTCAAACTTTAGGAATCCAGTTTTCGCTCTGCTTCAAAAGCCAGACTTGTCCAAATCACTTGCAATCACAAAGTTTTCCAGGCACACAGGTTGGGAAACTAAAGTGCTTTTAACAGCTGCGTCCCAAGTTCAGAATTTAGGTCTCTGTGTGCCTTGTTAGCCCTGAGGAGGGAAGCAGGGACTTCAACATTTTGGCTATGTCTTCCACTGTTTGCCTTTTACTGTCACAGCGGCTGCTGCTGCTGCTGCTGTGGATGACATCTGATGTTGACATCAGACATTTGGGAGATAGAACAGACTTTCAATATCTGCGCTCAGTCAGTGGGAGAAAAAGCCTTCACAAGAGGCATCACAAAAGGAGATAATCTGCTCCTCCTCCTCTTCAACCTTCCATCACCCTCTCCTGCAAAGACTGAAAAGCTTCAGAGGAAGGCAGGCTAATGAGTCACCCCTGAGCCCCACTTTTAATTCATTTATGCTCTACCTAAGGGGAGTCTCTCTGCGAGCACAACTGATAATGTAAATAAATAATCTCTATTTTGCACAAAATTCGTATTTATTGAAGTCATTCTAAATATTGCAAGCAAGCAACCACATACTGACATTTCCTGTTTTGTGAACAGAGAAGGACTTGTAGGTGATGTGATGGTTGGACACGTAGAGATCACGAAATGATAATTTTCGATTCTCTGAGAAGTTAGGAGGGGAGTCAGTAACTGCTAACTTGGACTTCCATAAAGCAGACTTTGGCCTGTTTGGGAACCTAGTTGAAAGAGCCCCTTGGGAAGAAGTCCTGAAGGACAAAGAAGTCCAGGAAGGCTGGACATTTTTAAAGAAGGAAATCCTAAGGGTACAGGAAAAGGCCATCCCCATGAGGCAGAAGAGGAGTCAGCAGGGGAGAAGACCAGCCTGGCTTAACAGAATGCTGGTAGTTAGGAAAAAAGGACAGCTTATGACCTTTGGAAGAAGTTGCAGACAACTCAGGATGACTACAAGGATGTTGTGAGGTTATGCAGGGAGAAAACCAAAAGGGCTAAAGCCCAACTAGAACTTAATCTGGCTACTGCCATAAAAGACAATTAAAAATGTTTCTATAAATACATCATCAACAAAAGGAAGGCTAAGGAGAATCTCTATCCTTTACTGGATGTGGGGGGAGACATAATGACAAAGGATGAGGAAAAGGCTGAGGTACTTAATACCTTATTTGTCTCGATTTTTGATAACAAGACTAGTTATTCTCTGGGTACCCAGCCCCCTGAGCTGGAGGACAGGGACAGAGAGCCAAATGAAGCCCCCATAATCCAAGAGGAAATGTTTAGTGACCTGTTACCCACTTAGACATATCCATGTCTATGCAACTGGATGGGATCCACCCAAGGATACTGAGGGAGCTGGTGAAAATGCTCATCGAGCCACTTCAAATCATTTCCCAGCAGTCCTGGCTAACTGGGGAGGTCCTGGCTGACTGGAAATTAGCAAATGTAATGCCCATCTACAAGATGGTCTGGAAGAAGGATCTGGGGAACTACAGGTCTGTGAGCTTCACTTCGGTGATGGGGAAGGTCATTGGGCAGGTCATCTTGTGTGCCATCAGATAGCATGTACAGGACAACCAGGGGATCAGACTCTCTCAGGATAGGTGTATGAAAGGCAGGTCCTACTTGACCAACCTGATCTCCTTCTGTGACAAGGTGACCCATCTAGTGAATGAGGGAAAGGCTGTGGATGATGTCTACCTGGACTTCAGTAATGTCTTTGACACCACTTCCCACAGTGTTCTCTGGAAGAAACTGGTTACTCATGACTTGAACAGGTGCACTGTTTGCTGGGTAAAAAACTGTCTGGATGGTCAAGCCCAGAGAGTGGTGGTGAATGGAGTTACAGCCAGTTGGTAGCCAGACAAAGTGGTGTTCCTTAGGAATCAGTGTTGGGGCCAGTCCAGTCTAATATCTTTATCGATGATGTGGATGAGGGAATTGAGTGCACCCTCAGCCAGTTTGCAGATGACACCAAGTTGGGTGGGAGTGTTGAACTGCTGGAGGTTAGGAAGACTCTAGAGACAGGATGGATCAATGAGCTGAGGCCAATTGCATGGTGTTCAACAAGGTGAAGTGCCAGGTCCTGCACTTGGATCACAGCAGCCCCATGCAGTGCTATAGGTTTGGGGAAGAGTGGCTGGAAAGCTGCCTGGTGGAAAAGGACCTGGGAAGGTCAGTTGGCAGTCAACTGAATGTGAGCCAGCAGTGTGCTCAGGTGGCCAAGAAGGCCAATGGCATCCTGGCCTGGATCAGAAATGGTGTGACCATCAGGACTAAGGTAGTGATTGTCCTCCTGTATTCTGCACTGGTGAGGTCACACCTTGAGCCCTGTGTCCAGTTTTGGGCCCTTCACTGCAAGAAAGACATTGAGGAGCTGGAGCGTGTCCAGAGAAGGGCAACAGAGCTGGTGAAGGGTCTGGAGCACAAGTCTTATGAGGAGCATCTGAGGGAGCTGGGGTAGTTTAGCCCAGAGAAAAGTAGGCTCGGGGGGACGTTTTTGCTCTCTACAACTACCTGAAAGGAGGTTGTAGCCAGGTGGGATTCAGTCTCTTCTCCAGGTAACAAGGGATAGGTCAAGAGTCAATGGCCTATTGTGCCAGGGGAGGTTTAGACTGGATATTTAGAAAAATTTCTTCAATTAAGGGTTGCCAAGCATTGGGACAAGCTGCCCAGGAAGTGGTGGTTTTGCCATCCTTGGGGGTATTTAAAAGATACGCAGATGTAGCTCCAGGGGACCTGGTTTAGTGGTGGACTTGGTAGTGCTGGGTTGACAGTTGTAGTTTGTGATCTCAAAGGTCTTTTCCAACCTAAACAATTCTATGACTCTATGATTCTCATTCTTTCTGACTGAAAAATTGCCTACATCAAAAGAAGAAAACATTAACAGAAAAAAAAATAGCAGTAGCACTGTAACCTATTTAAGTTTGATCAAGTTAAAGGGAGAACTACCACAAGATTTTCTTTACTGTCCTATACTTATTATTTGAAAATGTATTGAATACAGGACTTCTTGAAGCACAGAGTTTGCAGAGAGCTTGATGCTGCAATCCTTATGTCTGTTATAGAGAATCTACCTACTTGCAATGGATCAAGTAATTTGTATCTGTGAGTGTTGTTCAACATAGAGTCTGATCAAGCTTTATTTTCCTAATTACAAAACTTAATTAAAAAACGAAAAAGCAAGCAATTGAATTTGCTAATATTAACTCTTCTTTAACTACATTCAGTGTTAATACGATACCAAGCCTATTCGAGTTGGAAGGCTCCCTAATATTTCTGTAAAATTTTAAATATTAAACACTTCAGAAACATAACAATGCTTGTTCTAATAAGAATGAGTTGAATTAGGAACAAGAAGGAGTAAGAAAAATGAGTTTCTGTAGCAATATGGTAAACATATGCTCCGTTCTTTCCAAAATGCCATTGTGCAAACTATTTGGAGGGGCAGGCTGCTGGATTTGGTGTTGATTGCTGCAACAGATTTATTGTCTTTCAAACTTATGTCAGCTGCAGCAAAACAAAGAAGTATGTCAGTATGTTAAATTACAAATATTTTTCCATTTTAAAAAAGTGTTTCATCACTAGTTAAAAGTTCAAGTCCTCAGATTTTTTTATATCTCTCAATTCATCTATATCCCTCTTCAGTCCTCACACATGTATTTCCAGTCAGGATAGATACACAGTTCTGCTGCACATCATTAAGTCCAAATATTCAACATTTGGTGATAAGCCAAAGAGATTTTTTTTCCAGAGGGAACTCTGCAGTTTTCTTTTGAGAGAGAATAGGAATGAAAGGGGAATCCCAGAAATTCCCCTCCCATTAGCTCTGTGCTTTAAGTATTATTAACACTTTCATTTTCTCACTCCTACTCTCACCATTTGAATCTGGGTCATAACAGCATGCCTACCCTTCAGTACTCTGAGTGGGTGGTTGTTTTGGCTGGCACTGAGGCATACTTGCTTTGTGACACAGAGTGCCCTTATGGTGACACATACCTGTCCTTTTCAGTTAATTTTCATACTTTTTTTTTTTTTAATCAACTTGTTTATTACAAAAGACAGACTAAAGAGTGGAATTTGTGTTATTTGGTATTTACATTTTTTAACAATGTGTGAAAGGAAAACCTATGAAATGTTTTAGTCTATTCTTTTCACAACACTGGATTATTCCCTAGAGCATCTTTTCTTTTTCCTTATCAGATACCTTTTCCTTACTAACATACTTTGATACATGCCCTACCCTCAAATACTACAACGCATGCCTGAAGTCTCAGGTTGGGTCTCTAGTACTACATTCTTAAAATCCCACATGAAGAATCTGCTGAGATAGAATTAAATTATAGTAGAAATTAAATTCCTTTAGTGCCAGGTTGCTTACGTAAAAAAAATATCAGACCTATAAGAACTCCTACATGAAAAGAAAAATGGGACCAAAAAAGATATGTGAAATAAGCCTGATCTTCAAATTTCCCTGCTAGCAAAATAACAAAATCAAGAGCTGGTGCATGAAAGGTTTAAGTGATGTGCAGCAGAATAGGAATGACACTTGTAGATTTATGTCTTTCCAAAGTCAAAGACCAAAAGGTCTCCTATTGACTCTCCATGTGTCCAGTTGTGATGCTTCTTTCTATCCTCTTTGAGGGGTGGAAAGAATCTGTGAGCAAATAATTCTGGACTTTTAGAAAAGGTGCAGAAAGATGAGATGTTGTTTTTCTGAACTAAAACACTGACCATTCTGCGTGTGATTCCAATGAAGATAAAGAAATGATTATTCTGTATGGTTCTGTCATACCTTCCCAGTTATTGTTAAATGATCATTAATTAATTGGAAAATATTCCAAAAAGCTGCTATTTTAAAAGTTCTCTAAAATCAGTACCAACAACCTGTTCAAAATAATTCACACCTGTTTTTTTTTTAGCTAACATACCAAGTAGAGACAAACTGCTTGTCTAGTTATTATATACAATACTAAAACAATACCAAAATTATATAAATACATGAATACTGTTTTCTTTTACTGTTATTGCCACAAAACAAATGCAGCATTTGCAACCTGGGTGATTAGCACCAGGGCTGTTCTTTCTAAATTGCAAGTGAGTATCTCCATGCCACCCTTTTTCTTTGCATCTAATTAAGGCTAATGCATATCGCCCTACAAGAATTTGCAAGCTGTACCGAGAAATAATGCAGTGTTAGTTTTGTAATTTAGTGCACAGGGCACATTTGTGCTAAAGCTCTGTAAACTGGGCCCGTGGTCAAAAGGAGCAATTAGCACTTTGTTAGTATGCAATGATGTACTAATCTACACAGTCCCCAAAAGCAATTGTCTATTCCTTTTGACCTCATGTACAAATTTTCTACAGTATGTACCACTCTGCCCTTAAAATAGCCCATCACAGCACAGTTGCTGCAAAAAAAGATTTCCTGTGATTGGAATCTATGTATCAATTAGAATTTGTTTATTGGAAAAAACCCGTGTTGTTCCATTAATCTCTTTTTCTGTGTTGAGATAGCTGCATAGTTCTCTGAAACTGTGAAACAGCTAGAACTGTTCCATTAAAGAGCAAAAGGGGGTCAAATTCAGGTGACAGAATATTTCTATCTGCACCTCTTGTAAAGCTTGCTCCTAAGTAAAAATAAACTGTTGCAAGCTGCGATCTCCAGAAAAAATACGCCTGGTGCTAAAAGTGGTTAGATGGTAAAAATTATTGAAACTATCAATAACACTGACAACTGTCAGTGGACTAAACCCTAATATTCAGTGAGTGTTCCATATCCCCCTCTTGTGGCTGATATGTAAAGGATGTGAGTCTATCGTGGGTTCCGGTTAAATTAACATTTAATATAAATGGTCTTTGTGATAGTCACCAGAGATAGTCCACAGTGAGGGCTACAAAAATCAAGGAGGAAAACAAGACATATAACCAGACATCTGAGGGTGACTAGTGCTTGTTGTTAAAGGCCTAGTTTAAGAGGCTGTTTTCCAAACATCAGGATCATTATAAGGTATCTCAGCTGTGGCACCCACCAGCCAAAACACCTTCAGTCACTAATCATTTTGGAAAATCTCAGTAGTGCGATATGTACCAGCCCACTAAGGGAGTACAGGCTGAGCATCCTCTCCTCTAAGTTGTCTAAAACCAGTCTAAGACTACAGTTTCATATTTACCCAGCAAAACTTACAAGGTTGACAGCATCTACCACAGGGTTACAGTCTCCAAAAAGGGTAATGGAAAACTAGGATGTTAGCTCCCCTGGACTAATGTAGAAATTTAATCCTCAAGTTAAAGGAGAAAATAAAAAAGCAAGTTGTATGAACTGACAGCACAGTCAGTGACTTTAACAGAATGATCCTTCATGGGGACCTCTAAAATAAAAAGCTATCCTTCATAGTCACTACCCACATACCTGTCTCTGATATTATGCAAAAGAGCTCTTTGGCTCTTCAGACTAGAACAACGGGCACACTCTGGGATTTGACAGAATAAAGGGATGAACAGTGGAAAGGTTTATGTATAAATATCATTACTTAAACTACTTGCAACACTGTATAAACTAATATAATTCCTTCTAATCTTCAGAAAGAAAGAAATTAGGGATGATGGCTAAGGAGATCGAGTCTCTTGTGACTTGGGATGAGACGATTTAGATCAACTTTAATGTATAGAATACTCTAATATTATAAAATTTATTAACAGTTCTGTTACACAGCAAAAATGGATCTACTAAGGTCATATCAACTACTTGTCCACCTCATTCAATTCCTTGTGCAAGCAGCAGTACCTGATTCATTTGATTTCCTCCATCTGTCTTTCTGTTTCCCCAGTTCAGCACTCCAGGACACCACCTTTTGCAAAGAATGCTTTAAATTTGCTCTGGAAAGAAAATATAGTAGCTTGGATGTTATCCAACAAGGCTAGCCATAGACAGAATTTCAGAGGTTCTTTGCTTGGTTTGCTTTTAAACTGTGAAAAAGTTTATGCAGCTATCTGAAATATTTGTAACAGTACTGAATTAGTTTTCGTTACTTCATTTAACTTTCATTGTCAATGAGTTTTGTAACAGAGCAGTGGTAGGTGAGGAGTAGATAATATGTTAACAAGAAGGCTGTTCCTGTCTCTACTTAGTGTCAGCACCTGCCATTTGGGATTCTCTCCAAAATTTGTGTTCTGTTTGTGAGAATACTGAAAAACAATGAAGAGAGTTATTGAGAATTCTAGTTCTCCTTGTCTACACTTGCATTTCTGGATTTAGCAAACTAATAAAAAAAAAAGAAATGATCATATGGAAGTGTAAGTTTTCAGACATGTTATCTGAAGTAGATAGATAAATAAGATCCTGCCAAAGACCCAGCATTTGAATATATTGTTTAATATTCATGCAGGAAAATTTAAACTGATTATGTTCCAAAAATACTATTTAAAATATGATTTTGATAAAAATTGTGAATTGCTCATCTGCTTAATCTTTTTTACTTAAAATAAAATAACGTATTTTAATATATGTTGCCATCACACTGTTATAAACATTGGAAATTATTAACACTGGAAGCATATTAAAAATTTAAACTGCTTCACCATCTGTGCTGTTTGTTTATTTTTCACATTTCATTCAACTTGGACAGTGAAAATAAATTAGTTTGTTATTCTCTTTCACTCTTGTGCTCTAGCATAATGATTCAGTGTTTCTGCTGAAAACACTGCAAGGGTATATTTATCTCCGAACTGCCATATCAAAAAATGCTGTTTTCATATTGTTAAAAATAAATAAATAAGCATCTAATTAAACATAAACCCAAACACAAATAACTTGACTTTATTAAAACAATTACATGATTGGCCCATTGTTTCACATTTTTATGTTTGTAACTTTTCCCAACATAGTACAGACAAATCAGGGCTTGCACAGTTAGTGTATAGCTATGTGTTGTACTATCTGTCTTTTGCAAAAAGGTTGTCGGTTAACCAGGACAAAAGGATGCCTGAAGTGTGATGCTAAGGTGCACTTGCCTTTGGTAACACACTCTATGCTACTTCTATGTGATGAATGCAAGACAAATATGGATACTTTTTTATAGGCCCACCTTCATGCAGAATGCCTTGCCCACCTGACTGTTGTTATTTAAAAACACTAGACTCTTCAGCTGCAAAATCACTGAAGATGAAAACAAGTTTCAAGATCCAGATTTACCACAGAGAAGAGTGATTCCAGCTCTGCTGTTCTGTTACAATTTTGCTGCTCAGTATCTCAAAGACATTCTTGTTCCATAATAAAATGACAAAAAATCTGAAACAACTGAATCCTGACTTGATGTTCCCTCTCACAAAGAGAGGTCACATCCCAAGTTCATTTAGTCCCTCAGAATCTGACAGAGGAGCAACTCCCAACTGAACCACTTAAATTATAGCATGAAAACCAAAAATAAATCTGTTTTATTAGCATCAACAAACACCTCCTTTGTTGCATGTTCTCAGGCACAATTGTTACAAATCAGTGTCGTCTCTAAGCTGGAGTACATTCCATGCATTCCTCGTACAGTATTTCCTAAATCATGCCACAATCATCCCATGTTTATTGATTCCAAGTCTGGATTCAGTGGCAAAGATCTAAGCCTGAGATTTTTGTTTATTCTCAAAGTAAAACAAAATAAACCAAATTTCATGTAATGCGAAACTTCAGATTGTTAGACTTCTTTACTTACCTCTTGGTTACACTTCTCCTGGACAATTTCCACCAACCATTCCACTGTTATCCACTGACTAGCTGCAGTGTTCAAGGGAACTTTTTAAGTCTATAATGAAAGAGGTTTTTCTTGGCAGTTAAGTCTATGTGGATCACACAGTGACTGGAGCAAAAAAACATTTCCCTCTCCTCTCCCCCAGTAACATCGGAGTGAATCAGGATAATGAGAAAGACTAAACAATAAAAGAGAAAAAAAAATATGAATTAGAAGGAACATTTAAAAACCTTTAAAATTACATCTTTGTGAATGTGACATAGACATGAAGAACAGGTATAACCAAATTGGACTTGTATTACATATGAACTTGACCAGATAGATATGTTTTATGCTTTCATTTGCCCTCTAATTTTGACCAGAATTCCTTTGCATGGTAATTGCCTGGGATTTGAAAGGTCTGACACACAATATTCATGGTAGTCACTTTCACTAATAGTTCTCCACTCTTGTTTTTCAAGAAAAAAAAAAATCACACTTTTCAGAGACATAATTTTCTTACTCGCTTCCTCAGGAGGTATTAAAATGTTAAGTCCTTTATTCCTTACCTTTGATGAGTCTGGAATGGATTGTGAATGTGATAGTGCAAATTGGCAGAAAGATCTTATTTTGTCTGAATTTTTGAATCAGTCTCTCTCAAAGAGTTTAATCAAACCCGTCACTCTTATGAAGACTGACATGGCCAACAAGTGTGCTGCTGAACTGCAACCTGCCAGACTTAGCAACTCCTACTGTAAATGCACTTGAAAACCTGGATTTTTTATTGATTCCAACTTGGTTTTTCTATAAGATGATTTCTGTAGCTGGACAACATCGATATTTCTGTCAGAAAGGTTATACTGCATGTGTTGATCATGTCCAATTTAAAAAACACTGAAGTGACAATATTGGGGTTATTTGAACATTTATTGTTGAATAGTGAGAAACAAGGTATTTGCTGATGTCAAGGAAGACTCCATACATGCTCAGACACCAGCAAGTGCATGAGTACTTTATCTATCCTTCCACAAACACTTGGGAAGGGCTTTTTCATTCTTAGCTCAAAAGAGCCTTGGGCTCAAAAATAAGTGGTCAAATACACTCAAAAACTGATATTCAGAACTAAGCTGTGCTTTACTGCAATTCATACTGTAAAGTGAGCGATTTTTATTTTCTTCCTCTCCATAGGTTTGGCTTGCAAGCACATATTCCCTTCTTCTCCCTCTCCTTTCTATGAATGTTGCACTTTTCCTGCTGCATTCAGCAGCGTAGCTTACTCAGATCACAGCTGGTCATTTTAGAGCACTGGGAAGATTCTGAATCCTCCACCCATAACTAAAGGTTAGATTTTTGAAAGAAAGGTGAGAATTAGGTAAGCAGGTGTCACTGAGTTCAGTGGGGCTCGAACAGGTAACTCACTTCACCTTAGGTAATAACTCAAGACTGGAATTTGGGAAATTTTTCTTGGGCAACACACAGTAGGGAGTTTTGTCAGGACTGTATCTTTACAATACCATCCTTTACCAAATCTGAATGGCATCAGACCAGTTCCAAGGGCTTGTTTGCTACATTATATTTCCTGAATGTAAGTAAGCAAGAACAAAGGAGTCTATATAAAGTGGAAAGAATAAAAATGTCCAAAAAGAACAATGGCTCAGCAACTATCTGTGGGTATGAAGGCTATAATAATATTAAAAAGTTAAATGTTTTCAAATCAATCCAGTCAAGTGCCTATTAAAAAAAAAAAAGAAAAATAGAAAAAAAAAAGAAAAAAAGGAAAAGCTCTCTTTTTTCCTCAGCTGTGGTGGTGCAGCACCTGCCATTAGCTGTGGTGGTTCCTATTTTCATATTGTCTGACAGTAGCAGTTGGACTGAGCCAGAGCCAGTGAGGCCGAGAGGCAGACTCCCTGCTTCCACAAAGCTGAATTTAATAAGATGAGAACAGTATGCCAAGATGGTGAACTCCCTCCCTAGCACTTATCATGACACTAGTCACTCAGCAGGGCCCTTATTGCAGCAGTAATCTGGGTGAGCCTGGCAGAGCGTCCTGCTTACAAGTTCAATATAATAGAACAGCAGGGCACTGGAGGCCTGGCAGAAAAGCTTAGCAAAGTTAAAGCCTATTACACTATGCTTGAAAAAAATGGCTCTCAAAATATTATATGCCGAGTAAAAACCTGGACATTCCAAATGCAGTGACATACTAAGCCTCCTCTATAAGGGTGCACTCATTAGTCTATAGTCACAAGCAACGTGGATTTAAAAGTCCATAACCTGAATGGAAATGGATATGCAAATTTGTTCTTTTCTTCTGCTTGGCTTGAATTTAATAGGCAACACTAGAGTACAATATATAGATAGTGAAAACAAAAATTGAATCTACTCTGACCTGCATTAGGTTGTTGAAGTTAGAACATCCCTGCTCTGCATTTTATTTCCCTTATATTTTCATAAATAACAAAAATCAGTGAAAGTAATAAGCCCTCTCACTGGTATTTATTGGTATGTGAACATGAAATCTCAACCATTTTTTATTGGATTATTACTGATTTGATTGAATATTTTAAAGTCTATTTTACTATTCTCCCTATTTTTACCCTCACTGGTGTCTATTAGATTTGAAATTAATCAAGACTGCGCTGATCCAACCTTGAAACATGTTCCTTAACTTGAATGGCATTTTGGAAAGAGAATTTTTCTTGTTAGGAACTGCCAGAAAAGTCTTTCCATCTGGCCAAAAGACTGTAATGACAAATTCTCCTGAAATGAATTCTAAAATGATAAAACATTAAAAAGAGGTGGAAAAAGAAGTAGTTGTATCCTCCTCTGCATAAACGTCACTTGTAATGGGAAGACAAGTGTGTCACCTGGCCACTTTTCAAAATCAAGCCAGCTTTCATTTGCCTAAACACAAGCTCCTAAAGCCATATGACATGCCCTTAGGTTTTCCATATAGTCTATATTCACCATTCCAGAACAGCTAGTGTCTCCTGGGGTTTCTGCACGATGTGTTCTCCATATACAGTTGAACTGTATGTCCTTCCAGCTGGGAGAAACCTCGAGAGGTTTCCAATCCACCACCCTACTCAGAGGAGGGTCACCATGGCATTCAGATGATGTTCTCTGGGCTTTGTCCATGTGCTTTAGCCTCCTGAATATCTTGGTAGCTCTCTGCTAAACTTGTTGAAGTTTACCAGCATCTTCCTTGTACTCGGGAGCCCAAAACTGGTAGTATTCCAGATGAAGCCTCAAAGAAGTGGCGGGGGCTTCATCTACTGTCTACACTCCTGTTGATACCTCTCAGTATGTGCCAGACCTACTGACTACACTCCTGTTGAAACCTCCCAGGGCCTACTGCCCTCCAGGACTCTCAGGTCCTTTTCAAAAGAATCTTCCAGTTCTAGGGTGGCAATCCATAAGAACCGGAGTTGGTGATCTAGAGATGCTTAAAGAAGATTTCATCCATTTCCTAATACTAACCATATGATTTGTAACATATTCCCATTACAATGTTGCTCGTACCGGTCTCTCCTCTCATAATCCACAAATCCTCAGTCACCCTATCTACTGTTCCACAAAAGAACTCAATCCATCCAGCCTGCTTCCTCACATAGTTAGCCCTCCTCTTCCTTGACTTCACTGCCTGTTGTTCCTAATGAGCCTGTATGCTCCTTACAGTGCAGATCTCCTGCCACATCTCAGTTATTCTTGTGATGCCTTAGTTCTGCACCTGCACAGTGTTCCAGTTTCTCCTGTTTGCTTCCCAGGCTGTGTGCATTTGTGCACAAACACTTGAGGCAAACCTTCTTTTAACCTGTCTTATCCTTCCTGAGGGCACTCTTGCTCCTGTCACCCTGTCCCATGTATTTACTGCCTCGACTTCTCTTCCCTCACTTATCTGCAAGCTGTCATCACCATCCCCTGACACACCTGGTTTAAAGCCTGTTGGCAAAGATCATATGTGTGGATATTTTGGATACTCTAGGGCACCTCAAGTAGAAAGTACTTGCGTTTAGACAGTTAAATCCTGCCTTTAGTGTCTGAATCCAAGACTTACAACTGCTTCTGTCTGGTCATGTCTATTTCTTATCTTGTCCTTCCAGTCTGTACCACTGTAATGACCATTCAGACAGAGGAATAGAGTATTATATTCCTAGGTGTTATTTATAAATACACAGGAAGAATGTTTCAGCTGCAGATTTTAGGGTTGTTTGTGAGGAAAAGCCCTCCTGTGTGAAAGAAATTTACTTCCTCTTAAGTACTATCCAACAGAATCTAGCTAAGTGCTCAAGCTGCATCACAAACATTGCAAAACCAGCTAAAACCTAGCAGAAGGGTCAACAATATTTGACAGATGTAAGAAACACAGCGGGTAGCATACAGCACTTAGTCAAGGTGCCTGAGTGCACTAATAGCCAAAATGGCCCTGACCTGCATCCACCCATACTCACGGGTCCAGAACCTCTTCAGGCCCTGAGCCTCTGTTTCTTTCCTAAGCTTCTCAGGAATAGTGCTAGTTTTCAGCTCAGCTGTAGCTATGCTCCTTCCTGTCAATGTGTCCAGCTGATCCTGGCATCTATGGACTGAGTTCCCAGCTTGACCTGGGGTCTGGACCTGACTCTGATCTGCAGACTGACTTCCTGGCTAGACCTCAGACCTCACCATGAACTTGAATGGTGAATTCAGCCCTTGGCTGGGCCTGGCTACTATCTCTGGGCCTGCCATGCTCAGTTACCATGGGGTAACCCCTGGCTGATAAGAACTCTGCCCTGCTGATCCCTGGCTCTGTGCCCCTTAGGGGCCCTCTGGCCCTTGCTGCTCCTTGATGAAAACTGGATGCCCAAATAGGGCATGGTACTGGGAGCTAAGCATGTAGTCAAAGCATTACTGTGAATACAGTGGAGGCAGCACTTGGAATTTTACAGCTAAAGAGAAGCTTTCAAAAACATCACCTGTTTCCCTTTCAAGCTTTCCCCTGCAGTTCTAGACTTCTAACTAACCTTAATATGTACTGACCTCTCTATTACCTTTGAAAGCCTCTATTTAAGTACTAGTTTTCTTGCCTCAAACCTTCTCTGCAGTGCCTTGTTATATTCTGCTATATTGTTGTGATAAGTGATTGTCCCCTAATTAAAGAACTTTAATTTAGTATTGGTAGACTTGACAGTTTCCCCCTTGGAAAGAGACACTTTGTGGCTTTTGTGGAAAATATTAATGGTTCACTTAACCCGGAGAAGAAATATTGTATAGTAAATTACAACCATCATCACTGCTCAATTTAGTGACACTTCTGCACTGGCAACAGAATGGAAAGTGTTTTGTTTTGTTCTGCATCCTGTTTCCCTGGTACACACAACGGGGAACTGAGGACATGCATGGTGTCTTATAACCCCTGCACGCTACAAAGACCAATCATGATGCATACTCTTTCCATACCTGCAGTTCATCTGAAAGGATTCCAGGTTTAGCATAAAAAAATCCATCCAGCTTATGAAACCAACAACCTTAACTCTGCCCTTCAGTATGTGTTGGGATAACCATTAAATTTAATTCTTTTGGTATCCGTAGTTGTAAATTCCATGGAATTTATTTGTAAAGATGCTGGATTTGGGATTTACTCTTAGAGTATTTTTTCCATTGACGTTTTGAAATATACACACTTCTGGTCTCACTAGTAAGTGAGCTTAATTATTATGTTCTTCTTAACGCGTAAAATCCATCAGAGGTTTTTATTGACTGATAATCCACATCAGCAAACAAATTCCTGGCTAGGATTAGATGACTTCATGCAAATAAGCAGAAGAACCTTAGAGAACAGTGGTGTCCCAGAACATTTTTCGGGGCCTGTGGGCATGACTCGCACGAACTAAAGCAACTAAGCCTTTAATTTCAAAACCTCAGTGAAAGGGCACTGGAAGAAGCCCTTGCTTTGCTTTGTGGAAAAGCCTTTGGTGTTAGAAGGCAGGTGTACCACTGATGTCCTCCTGTGCATATCCAACACCCTGAACAAGATGCACAGAAAAAGAGCACTGACAAATCTTACCAAAGAAGAATCATTTGCTATTTTAAGTCTCACATTGGGTGATTGGTTTTAGTTTTATCACCAATCATCTAGTGATGAAACATTCCCAGGCAAATGGTGTGATCTGGACGGCATTAAATGCTCTTAGTAGGTTTTGGATACCTTGTCAATATGAGGTTGGTATTCAACCATTTCAACGTCATATGAAAGATAGATAGTATCTTCAAATTATTTTGTGGCCGAAGCCAAAATTACTGACAGTAAACTTTTCAAATAAGCTTTTAATATTATGAGACATCAGGAGTACTGCAAAAACCATCAGCAATGCAGTTTCATGAAAGAAGAAATTCCTTTCAATATTCTAACTGATGGGACCAATGTACTTGACACAGAGAAGGGAACGAGTAAAAGGAGCCCTGGAACAGAAAGCACCATGTAGGTAGTGTTATATAAAGCTGAGTGTGCCACTTGGCTTGTGCTATAGTAGCTGTTATTCAAAACCATATGGGATTTTCTGAAGACAACTTGTATTCTAAAGTTCCTCATCTGATTTAGCAGAGACAAATAAGTAGTAATGAGAATGTATACTCCTGATGAAATTCCAAGGAAAAGATGTTCTAGCACTCTGAAAGCAAAATCTTAGTGTCTTTGCATCTTGGAAATCTCTGAACTTAGATACTTAAGACAAATCAAATAAATGATTTATTTGACCAGACGGGTAACACCTCACAGACTAAAACGCCAGCTGCCAATTTGTTTGTTGGTGTTTGGTTTTAAGTTACTGCACGCACTGGGAGGCAAAGAATAAACTTTTAATTTATGTCAGATCTATTATTTCACAATTTGAATTTTAGTTAAGTTCACATTGAGTGAGGCAACAACCTGAGGCAAATCCTTGCCCTTTTCTCTTAGGAAATATTTTCCTACATGTACTTGTGCCACCATGTTGATGTGAAAAATGGGCAGTCATGCTTAAATAATCCAGTTCTCCTTGAGTTCCAAAGATCAGTGTCAGATGAGTAGCTGATTGTGATTTGCTTTTGGTGATGGTTTCCACTTTTTTTTCTGTTGATATCTATTTCCACCAATGATTCCAGTTAGGTATGCAGTACTTTGTAACTAATCTTCCATAATCCTTTAACTATACCCAATGGCATAAAAGGCCAAGATTCATCATTATTGATTTGTATTGCAATAGTCCAAAGATACTACAGCATAGTCTATGCCAACATCATGTTTGAAGAAATCTCAATATAATTCTCTTGTCCAAGATAAAATAAATATATTCCACTTGAGCAGAATTTTGAATTATTATACAATGGACAGACATCATGTGGTGCATACTAAGCCAATAATTCCAACTGACTCCAAACCCTTTTTTTACCAGACCTTGACATTGAAGTTTTAAGGTATCATTGTTATCTGTACTCAGAGCTAGTTTGGATATGAGAGATTAATTCATCAATATTTAAAAAATAATTGAAATGCCTTTTGCCTGGTTGTAGAAACTAGTTTGTTGGTATATCATACGATTTAAAACTACTCCTAAAATTTTCTCTTATATTTTATAGTGTCTGATAATAGTAACTACAGAACTGCTTGCTGGAATAATATAATTATAATAAAATTCTAGTAGACCATTGATAGTGAAAACAGGATAGTCAAAGCTAAATATTTTATTTCCACAAAACAGATTCTGTTAATCAAGAATAAACTGATGTGCTGAACTGGACTGTTGGGTAAACAATGTGAGAAAGAAAACTAGTTGTTTGACTTGAGTGTCAGTATACCCAAAAAGAAATTATTTTTAAAAATTACTATTCTGTGAACATTATATATTTAAATTCCTTTTAAACCACACTAATTAATTCAAGAAAGAAATTACTTAATAATTGGAATATTAACAACCTCAGTTCTAAATAATAATAATAATTGAAAAAATGGAATTTTTTTTTCAGGACAAAGGGTTCTTCATTTTTTCTTGATCAAGAATAATTATGCATCTGTAACCGAATACTTTGAAAAAAAAATACTTCTAGTTGGTTTTGTCCTACAATGTTCAGTTCCTGTTTAAAGTTTATTCAGGAATGAAATTTAAGTCATCAGTAATATGTTTGCCTTTTCTCTCTGTCTGGGAGACATCCACAACTCACCTTTGACTCCTGAACATTAAAATAATCAATAGGAGTCCAATACTGTTAGATTCCTGTAAAGGAAAATCCATAAATCCAGTGTTGCTTGCTGAAATGGGATCTGATAATATGATTCAAGGGAGTTCAATTAGCATGTTTTAGTTTTTCTTCATTCCATATCATACTATTCAAACCAACAGTGAGTATAATTTCTCATTGTAGACTAGACGCAATGCCTGTTTTTCAGATTTTAGAATGTACTGAATACGTAATTTTATATTTTCCCTCTATCAGCATTCTCAACAAGATATTAGACCATTCTAGTTCCATCTCCTGATTTTCCTCTGGTTAGTTGGCTGCTTTAAAGTCTCAACTCCATCTCAGAAGTTAAACTGGTCCCTCCAAACAAGGAAAGGCTTTTTATTGAAAGAACTACTTAATGTTTGTTTATTCTGAGCAACAGTGACACTAAATGAAAGTGTGCTTGTATATTTGATTTCAACGTTGCACTGACCAGATGAGAAGTGAGACAAGGGAGCAATGTTCAAACATACATATTCTGCTATCTGGGATAGTGGGATGGATCTGTATGGACTTACACAGTTAGTATAAATTACAGCTGATCTGACTTGCAGTCACTTTCATGCCTGTCTGTGCTTTGTGGTACCGATAAGGAGCTGTTCAACTGTTGTAAGCCCTTGACCTTTCACTTGTCTAAAGTGGTAAGTGTGAAATTTGTGACCAGCTATACTTTGGTGCAATTTCAGAGCACATCAAGATCATGGCAGGAGATGGATGAACTGAACTGGATAGCGTAAGAACCAACATTGCAAACTGAAATTCTGATATAGGATTCTTAGAGAGAGGTTCATCTTTATATTACACATATAAAGAAGGTTTCAATTTCAAATGTTGCTATTTTATTCTAAAAGGAAAATTTGACAAAAAGACGCTAGCCAAATAAAACCAACTTATCCTTTCTACAACTTTCTTTGTGGTCAGGAAATTAAAATGGGTAAGAACTTGCAAATGAGAGTTTGGCTTTATGTATTTACAAAGGTGTTAAGATCTCTGTTTATATTTATGACATTACATTATGAAAACAAATTTATCATAATTTCAAAGTAAGACAATACTAAGAAAGATTCAAATCTCCATATTAATTTTCTAGTGGGATCACACTTACTATTTTCTGCTTCTCGCTGAAGGTGGATAGAAGGCCGTAGGTCACAGGTCAAGAATCTTTTGAGGATGGTATGCAAGAGTCTTTTCTTTTCTGAAAATAAGATAAATGTACTCCTCAAGAGAATTCAAAGTGCATTTTGCATGCCAATCAATAGTTACAGATGAATATATCAATATATCTACATATGAAAATATATTAATTCTGTCCTCAACAGCCAGAAGAGTGTGAGGTGATTACTATTACAAGTTATTAATATCTACGCCATTAAAACACCATTCAGGATTGCACCTCTGTGCCACTGTTTTAGTAAACAGCACTGCTTTCTCATTTCTTGTCATGATCTATAGGTGATTCCCTGCCCTTAGAATACTTTAATCCCTTGTAGCAACTATTGAGTTCCTGCTCAGGCTCATGTTTGATCAGAAACTTCTATTCCTTTATTGTTTCCTGAAACTTCTCTGTTCATTGTGTGTCATGCCTGTCCTTTACAGATTCCAGACTCTACGATGCATCACACCACCCTTGCTCATTACAGGCCTCCAGTGTTGCTCTACAGCTCTCTACAACTCACTGTGGTCTTCTATGGCCACCGTTGCCTGATAAATCTCCAGCTTTGTAATAGCAACAGCGAAAGAGGAAGATAAACAGGTAAGAGTCTTGAGTAGCAAATCCAGCTTTGCTCAAGAGGAACACATGCCTGCCAGGGACCTAGGGGGACCTGCTACATTTCAGCTCATTTGAAATCATGAACTTCAGAGTTACTTCTGTATGGTTGCACTTCAATATGTTGGGGACTTAGTAGGACCTATTGGAGCTGACTTTCTTCAGTGACTTTCATTCACTGCCAGAGCTTGACCTCAGACCTGCCTTATCACCATGAACTTGTCTGGCAATCTCAACTCATGGTGGGACCCAACCATCACCTCTGTGCCTGCCCTGCTCCACTCCTGGGGGCAGTAGGACAGGCTCTGCCTGCCGAGGTCCTTGCTCTGTGCTCTGGCAGCTGGTAGGTGGTGTCATTAAAGTTTTAAATCCACAATCAAATTAAAGAATAATTAGCTAATGAGAAAATTTTATTTCTGATTCAGTAGACCAGTAGTAAGGTTTCTTAATAAATTCTAAGAGGTGAAACCCCTTTTTTAACATGAGTGTTAAAAAAGCTTTATTGAACATGGCATCTGTCCATACACTTTGAATTTGGAAAATGAAATTCATCAATGAAGCAATTTGTGAGTTCACCAGGTACTTTATGATGTACTATTGAACTATACTTATATACATTAAACCTTCAAAATTCATTACTCACATCCTTGCAAAAGATAGTAGAGTTGCTCATGCTTACTGGAGAGTGAACACAAGTTCTGCAATCACTGTAGATGGAACTGTATCTGAGCCATATCCTTGTTCAGTAGTCATTTGTTCAAAGATGGTAATTTGCACACTTCTGGCTGCTCCTGAAAGCCCCACTAGTTTGAAATGTGACAGATAATAAGAGTCAAGTATATATAATAAAGGTCAAGTATGTCTCAAACTTAGCAATAAATTGTTAACTTAATTTTATATTTGAGGATTTTTACCATTCTAAATGCCTATGTTTCATTACAATATGAATACTGGAGTGACTGTCAGCCAACAGAATATTTGTTTGTCTCAGACTGATCCAAAGAGTCAATGACTTAGAATCATGAATGTTCAGGAGTATATTGGACTAATGAAGCTCCTTGAAGTATTTTACCCATTTATTCACTCTTCTACGTTATGTAAAAAGAACACTTGGATGTAAGCTTAGAAAAAAGATGCTCCTTAAAAATTCCTTTCCATATTGACTCATTCTTTTATATATCAGAAAGACTGATGAGTATGAAAATCTTAGTTTTGACAACCTGGAAAAAAAACAGGTTAAATACAAACCTGAATATGGTTTAGCATGGAAGTTTATGACAATTGTAAAAAATATGCTTTTAAAAGAAAAAATACTGAATATTTAATACCGCAAATAAGCAGTATGTAGAATTATGCCTGAGGGTTCTTTTGCTATGTTGAGTGGATTCAATTTAATTTGGAAGGGCTAGGAAAAAAGTATACAGTACACACTTTTCCAATCTACCAAGTTTTTGTTTTTGTTGTAGAAAAGCAGAAAGGAAGTTGCACAACTAATGGGAAAAACCTCTAAAATAATTTAAATGAGAGCACAGTAATACAATGTCCACCTTGCAAACAGTATAGCAAAGAAAACTGTTACACTGAGAGTGGAAGGGAATTCACTTGTACAAATATTTTTATAGACACAAGAGAGAAAATCCTTATCATCAAGCCTGCTCTTATGGAGGTACCTGCGAAACAAATATTGAATTAACTTTTCATTTAACACTATAAACAAATTTTAAATACTTTGCTATATTGGAAATTAAAAAAACAACCTCCAAACCAAACATACAAACAAACCAACCAAAACAAAAGACTAAGAACCCTCTATGAAAAAGCTTTTCTGAAGTCATATGTTTTGGTCAAAGTTTGTGATTTTTAATGGTCTAGTACTTAAACTTGTTCCAGTGTTGTAATGTTATCTCTATGTAAGTGGAGTATTTAAAAAAAAAGTCATAGTCTATAGAAAACTGGAAACAATTCATCAAATACTTTCTGCAATAATCAGCATTTAAAAAAAAAAGTACCCCATTTATACTCTGTAGATTATTGTTCATACAGTTACATCTTCGACAAATATAAAATGTTGTGTTTGTGCAAACACAGGAGGCAGACCAAGTAATTTGTTGCAAATATTGAAAAATTGCAACTCCCCTCAGAGTTGTACCCTTTTGCATCCTGCCATGCATGTCTACAGCCAGTCTCAATATCTGAACTGCAACAACATGAATTCTTGGTTTCACTGAGGCTTATCCTATATAATTTATATGCTGTTAAATACATTCAATAAATAATGGCTGGTCACCCACTTAACCTGCATTTGCTTTACTCATGAAACAGAACTGTACATACCCCAAATGATATGGCATAATATGAGATCTACAGTAGTTTGGAAATACACAAAATTATGTGCATCCTTATAACAAAATTTGAAGGGCTTCATAGAATACACAGATTCTGTCAATCCTGGAGTATTCTGTCAATCCTTTGGAATCTATATAAATATTTACATCCTATATTTGTTTCACCGTCATAACCAGACAAAGAAGGATATTAATTACTCTCTTTTCCTAGGATTCTTAACAAAGTAATAGTACCATTTCTCTTCAGCATACTTTCAAAGTCAAATATTCTGACACATCAGAATTTTTAAATCACGTATTATTACAAAGGTATTAATTAGTTCGTCATTGCTTCGTCAACTATAACTAGCTATTTGTACAATTATACATAAACATCTAATTCTCTATTAATTAATAAAACAATTATATATATGCCAGTGAAGTGCTGTATGTAACCTGCTATTGTGTCATGTAACCCTTGGGGCATTTTCCTTTACATTCACAGTCAGATTTTGCTGTATAAGTGAAATGCATATATGATTCAAATGGGCTCCAGGCAGATGCTCAGATTTTTCCTGAAAACATATAAAGGCTTCAGGGAAACATCTTCCTTTGGTGATCATAAAAGCACCACTTGCATATTTCCATATGGAATATCCTTAGAACCTTGTTCACAAACACAGGGAGAACTAAGAAGCAAAGCTGAGTGGTTCTGGTACCCTAAGGATTTTTGAGATAGTAACTATGAGGAGAAGGTTTTTGGGTAGATAGCAATGTGCTGCAAATAATGGAAGATATCTTTCTATTCTTAAATGCTTGTCAGTGCTCTGCTCTGGGGCTGTATTGAGGTCTGTTATAAAGCTAGATATTAATTTTGGACTTGATAGATGATTCCATAATTGAGAATTACCTGTAATTACAAGTTATAAATGCTCTGGACTAAGACATTCATTTAGAAACAAAACAAGGCATATTTGTAGCTGCTTGATGGGAGAAAGGTTGCACTTGGTAAAATTATACTAACAAGCTAATCTTATCATCACATCATAACCACTACTAAATAAAAGCTGGTTTTGTTCATCTAAACTTTAATTTAAGTAATAGTGATGGTAGGCTAAGGGTGGGAGAAAGTCCTTTGTAAACCAGTGACCAAAACCATTGGTAAATGGAGCTGCATTCAAATAACTTTTTCTATCTAGATCCAGGGTCAGTAAAACTGGAAGTGAAACTTTATTTGTGTTGCTGAAGTTCAATTATTTACTTTTTTAAAAAAAGTTATTCAGTGTTTGTCTCCTATACAATTTGGTTATACACAGCCATCTTTCTGTGTCCATCCCCTGGCTAGTTACTTCCAAGGTGGTCTGCATCAGGTTTTGTGATGGGATTTCACTTTGGTTTCCTTCTGCTTCCTTTTTCTCCCTCACTGCTATTCTCTTCAGAGGCAGAGGATCCATCATACCTTCTTGTATTTCATGTTAGGTGCTTTACTTGTTAGCAAAGTCTAGTTTAGAGGTCTAATTCAGGTCTTCTTTGAGCTTTCTATCATATTATCCCCCCCGTAGCAAAGCAATTTCAATGCCTACTACATTCTAGTACCTGTGTCCACCTGTGTCCTACTCAGGACAACCCTTCTCTGGGAATATTACTACTTTTAAAAATGGACGTTCTTTGTCAGACTTCTTATGTGTGTTGTTGAATAATGTTTATGCCTCCTAGCTGTACTGCAACAGAACTTCTGTCTTCTGATTTTCTCTCTTAACCTTTTCTTTAGGTGTGTTACATCCTTAACATTATTTCCCCTTGTCTACCCATCTGCTTATTTTAGCTGCTTCTTCCTCTCTGCTGGATTCTGTACAGACTTCCCATCCCCCTGTCCACTCCTTTAAACTCTCCCCTATAGCTCTGTCTATCCTCTCAGTTGGTGCATTTGTGACCCTTCTGTTCAGATGGAACCCGTCCCACCTATATAGGCTCCATCTGTTCGAAAATGTCCCACAAACCTAAAAGGGAACAGAGGAAGTTCTCCTCTACAGAATTGACGTCACTAGGTGGAATTCTCCTGGGGTTCTGGCCCCGGAGCCTCAGTAGCATTTACAAACAATAAAAAGACTTCTTGCTGAAAGGAATTCCTCCGAACAATGTTACCACAATACCTACCTATTTGCACGTATATTTCTCCGGAACTGATCCAAATTCTAAGTCACTGGGGATTTTCCACTGATCTCAGTGGACTTTGGATCAAGCCTTGGTTTCAGAAATACATGCGTTCAAAGGATAGGTTTAAAAACTAGCATCTTATGCCAAGACCAGGGTGTTTAATAACTCTAATAACTCAATCCTCTTTACTAAAAAAAATATGGCAACTAAGAAAATAATATATTACAGAGATGCTTCTTTTGGAAATCATTATTAAGAATATTTCTATGTCTTCTAGGACCTATTGAAACTAAATCTTGTAGATAGGAAGCAACCTTTTTTCAGTGAAGTGATTTCTTTGGTCATTTTCCAAATGTTGTTTAATATCTGCAGTATGTAAAGTATTAAAATCTCCTTGTGATCTGCTTCAAGGGACAAGAAAAGCTGGAAACAGATAAAAGCAAAAACTCCCTAAAATGGAACCTGCTTTCAGCACTGGTAAAATCTGCAGGGATTTTTTAATTTATAGCCTAAGGAGAAAAGTCGTATTAGTCTATTGCGTGAAGCAAATATTTTGTTTTCAAAATAAATAAGAATTGAAATCTGAAAATAATACTTAAACATACCACTAAAAAAAAGTAAAAATAATGGGGAAAACTAAAATTAATTCTTAGCAATTATTACTCTACTCAGTTGCTGAGATGCATCTTAAAATGATGAAAAGACAAGAACTAGAACTGCTCTATACTTTATTTTTGAATAAGGTTCCTTGCAATGATGGTCTCTCCCAGTTTTTTGCAAGGTACAGTAGCTGCAGCTTTGTTTATCTGGCCCCTACACAATATTGTCAGGATGCATTTCCATTTTCCAAGTGACTGCTGCCACTGTGCCACAATCTGTGCTCATTTCTCGAGCAGCTAAACCCTTTGACACTGTGGTTTTTAATTAAAATTACATTAAACTTAATCAGCCAGAAAGAGGCTGCTGTAGAAGGCAGGTTTGATTGCAACCTGCAAAGGGCGCTGGGGCTGCCAACTCGCTAAAGATGTGCCGGCAGATGCCAAGCTGCTCGTGTGAGCCCCATGGTCACAAAAATGCTATGAGAGGTCAGTTCTGTCTTCACTTTTTTCTAGCACTGTCACCAAACTATAATGCGTGACAACGCTTGATAAAGCTCAAGGAAGAGAAAGAAATACATTGCTAATGCAGACTATGTACTCATTCATTGCTCAAAGAATGGAGGGTCACAGAAAAGCTGTATTTGACAAATGTTGTTCTTTGGTGAATCCTGCAAATGATAATCCTGTAGGTCTACATGCACTTTTTGTAATCAAAATATATGCAAGGGGTTATGAGACTGGGCCTTGTGATGTAAGTAGTCCATTATCTCCTCAAGATTTTCCCTGGAGTCTCTTTATTTTTTGTTTTTGTCTTTGAAGGGAGCAATGAATGAATGAATGAGCAGGACTAAGAGTGTTAGATTACAATCTACTTCTTTGTAGAGCTAAGACTGATTTCACTGCACAAATTAGTAGTTTTTATCTGAATATTAAAGGTTAAAGTAGAGTTTTGGAATAGGATTTATAACATTTTTAGATATTCTTCAACAGCAGCCCAAAGTAACTATGGAGTTCCTCAAGCTTGGTAGGATATTGGTATCTTCTAAACAGTTCCCCATGTTGAACACTGAATAGGAGTAACATATATGAGTACTAATATTAATAATGTTTTAGTATTTAAGAAACTTAAAACAGCTCTGTCTCTTATCTCCCTCTCCCCTCCACATCTCCCTGCTTTACGTCCATTGTTTAGATCTGAACAAATGCACAATGAACTGGAAAGGTTCGAGTGACATGACTAAGATGTCTCTGAAACCTATTCCCATCTTCTTGAGTTCTGGATTTTAGACTCATAATCTAGAGGGGCATGGTGTTTACAAAAATCATGTTTCATGTTTGAAACTGTCCAATCTTCAGAGATCTTATTGCTTTGAAATACCTTTTTCATTTTGTACTGAAGGAGTTAAAAAAAGCCCAGGAGCCTTTTGACTTCTATTATACATTATGAGACCCACTAACAAGGCTTTCTGGGCAAGATTTTAGTGTTTGAATCTATTTTATATTTCCTCTTGTAGACTATTTCATACTTACATCTACAAATGATGATTCCAGAATCACTTGATTTTTGCTGAGAGAATTTGATTCATTTTATGTGTTCGAGGGACACATAACTACTGCAATCTCATGATTATACAAACTAACCAGAATGTGATGTTTCACACTGTTTTCAGTTGTGTATGCCTGGAAGTGTGTTTACTGAAACCTGGAACATCAGGAATAAATTGGGCAAATTAATGAGAGAAATGGGGAACAGCCAGATGATAGAGCTAATGAAATCTAAGAGTCTAGCAGATTTATAATTAGTGAGGGAAGACATCTGAAAAGAGAAAGGAAGAACAATAAGAAAGGTTTCCCAGTGACTGAAGTGGTAGAACAGCAAAGTTATCTTCTTACTACATAATCAGACATATTAATTACAGTGAATGGCAGTGACTCTGATAAGATCTATTATAAAGTCTATCAGAAAATAAATACATTGGCACTCTCTTAAATCAGGCATAACACTAATTAAGGCAATGAAATCAGACTGTTCTAGGAGAAACAGGAATGCTTTTTTTTTCTTTACTGTTCACTCAATGAGAAAAGAAAACAAAAGAACAAAGCACTTCATGCTTGTTAATTATGCTTGGTATAGGAAGTAATAAAATATATTAGACAAATTAAACTCATCTTGTGTGACATAAAAGTATAAAACAAATGATGGAAATAAGAAACAGTTTTAATAGTTTGCACATCTCTTCTTACGGTTACAGGGATTTATGAACAACGAAAGAAACAAACAAACTATGATAGTTCCATCATATTATGTCTTAAGTGATTGGGAATCTTTTTCTTCTCCCTTATTCTTGCAATCTCCTCTGTAGTTTCCATTTTTTTCCACATTATGTATAGAGTTCTTAATTTTTTTGAGTGTTTGTTTTGGCCCTCGGAACTATTCCTGTTACTCCAGCTTTTTTAATGATTTCCCATGACTAAGTTTTAACTCTGAAATGAAAAGATGAAACATCAAAGGAATTACACAGCAAACTTCCCCCTTAATTGCTTGGGTTAAATACGCATTAGCAGTAGATGTGAACCAAACAGTTTTACACCTTACTAAATGGTGGGCTTTGTCATTGTATCAGCTAGACTTTGTAATGCATCAAGTGTGCCCAGTTCAGAGCCAGATGAATGGCAAGAAACACTGTTATTCTGAACGTGGAGCTTGGCCAGTTACTTAAAAGGATTACACAGTGGGATCTCCATGGTTAGCAGAGGCTGGACCCAGTAGTCAAATATTTCCCTCTAGTACAATGTTCTTAACAAGCAAGGATAAAAAAGCAGAAAAAATACTCTTTCACATTTTAGGTCATCTCATAAGATACTTTCTATGTAATGAAATCTGCAGTAAACCTGGGGATAATACTCTTTACTGATCACCCACACAGCTTTATTTGAAATAGTAAGATATGTTACACATATACATGAGATACGTCTTTTCTTTGTGTTTTAGCAGTAATTAAAGATTGGGTTTTTTTCTCTGATGGGTCTTACTAAATAACATCCTCTGTGTGTATTCTCTGGAATCTAATCCCAGCTGAATTTACACTGTGATCTTTGTCTTGCAGATCATGGTCTATCACACCGCACAGATGCCTTGTTTCAGGCAACTTGCTGAATTTATAGATTATCTACCCCATTTCTTGATATGACTTTCTGATAACAAATTGCAAAGGAGTGATGGACAAAGAGCTCTACAGTTAGTGCAAGGCATAGTGCACCCACATAAATCCTGCAGGCCCATGGAATGGCATCAACCGCACTATCCCCAGGAGGAACGAGGGAGTCCAGAATGATGGGTGATGGGATAAAGATGGCATACATGACAAAGGGCAATTTGATATGGGGAATTTCTACTTCTTGTATAATTGAGGAAACCTTAGAGGTGTGATTGAATGAAGGCAAGGGTGATGGATACAAAAAATGATGGCTTCTTAAACTAATGTGTAGAGAACCCTGCCAGGAATGGTTCATGTCTAGACCGAGTTAACCAGTGATCAGGCAGTAAGAGCAAATTAGAGTTGAGCCCCTGAGGGTCAAGTGACTACAATCTAATTAAATTTATTATAATTCAGAAACCAAAACCAATTAAAACAAATATAAAAATTATGACTTCCGACTGGTCTGCTCTGATGGCATATGAAAAGGATGTTGGTAGTACATATACACTGGGGAAGGTAACTCTTGTGCAGCTCTGGAGCTCAGGGAAGACAAACCTAGAACTGGTTTCATTTAAAGCTTGACATCTCAAAAAGAAAATAATTTTATTCCTCCTAGAAAATACCCACCTGCTAGAAAATACCCACCAGTTGCACCAGTTACATTTGAAGTGGTCATTCCTTCCTAATCACAAAAAATACACTTTAAAGACAGGACTAATATGCATATTATTAGCACTCTAAAGACAAGATGCACTTTTTAAGAGGTTACAGTTAACAGGGACATCACACATGGTTATGAATGTTATTATATCATTCATTTGCATTATTAGCATGTCTCCAAGCCAACCACTAAAAACAGCTGTATGGCAGGGAACCACATATTTCATTGATCTGCACCTGCAAAGTAGGCCCTTGTAAGCCAAACAGACAGTGAAACATAAGCACAATCATTCCATTGAGATGGGATGCCCAGTTTATATTTGGTACAAGCACTGCATTTTGTAGGGGACGGGCACACATTTACATAGTGCGGTAACTGACCTGCAGCTGGTGAGAACTCAAGTGTGGATTCCCAGCTACCTTGCTTCTCAGCTGTCCCCAGGTAGGATAAAACTTCTTATGAGTGTGTATGTGACATCAAAACACATCAAAAAGATCACAGACAGAAAACTGGGCATTGTAGTTCCTCCAAACACTCCGAGTCCAAACTTGCCAACTGTCTGCACAGGAGAAAACTTCAGGTTCATGCTGCCTTTTAATTTGTGTCCAAGTATGTATAATGCAGGTGGCAGATGACAAAGGAACCTCTCCTAGAACATCACCAGCCAGATTGGCAACTAGTGTTTGTAGGAAGCCTCAGCTCGGGTCGCAGTCATACAGTGTGGATGCTGGAAACAATGCGGGTGCATAAGAGTCAGGCTGAGGAACAGCCTGTTCCAGCCTCAGTTAATACAGTGCCACGTGGTCAAAGGTGGAATGATTGATACTTTGAAAGAAGAATTTTTTAAATGAAAAGTTAATGCTGTAGAGCTGCTGATGTGCACTGCTGTGTAATGCACAGCACGAGTATTTCTCTCTCCTCCCCACAATGTTCAGTGTCCTTCTTTAAAAGGCAATGCCATATCCATTACTGTACCAGCTTATGATCAAAGGCAACACTCAAAACCTACAATATCTCATGACTGCATATCTCAGGAGGACTTTTGCCTTCTAGCTCTGCTCTTTGGTCTGAAGAATCAGCAATTGGCTCTTTTAATAGTTCCGATGGGAAGTGTTGCATTTGATTAAGCCTGTGTAACACATTTCACATCCAAGAGTCAACAACATAGCTTATGAGTTACTGATTTTTAAGTTTATCAGAGATGATGCTAAACCATGAAAAAAAAAAGGACACAAATTACGAAATGGCAAATGTAATTTTTCATCCATTAATGCAACAATGTGAGGTGCCTCAAGGCAACTGAGATGGTTTCTGGTGGCCAAATATACATTATTTGTAGCATATCCATCATAAACAGCGGAATTATTCATCACACTGTAAAATATAAATAAATACCTCTGGATCAATAAAGACAAAACCTTTGTTAAAAACCCACAACTTCCACATGGCTGAGTCTGACATAGATATATCTTCTGACTGGTACCATATTACATGAGTAACCCCACTCATTTCAGTGAAATTACACAAGAGGTGAAGTACTGCATGATGTAAGTACAAAGAAGATTCTAGTCTTTACTAAACTAGGAGGGCTCCCAAAATTGACAATTTTTACTTTAAACATCTTTAAAGACAAGAAAAGGGAAGTCTGAACTCTCTTTTTCCACAGATAAATTGATACAGATCATTACATCTTTTTACCACAGGAAAACCACAAGACATCTCGACAACAGATATATTCTGCCTGGAAATTAAAAGGAAAGATGACACAGGAAAAAAAAAAGAAAACATATCTTGTAGGACTGGATTTTTTTTTATGAAGTCTAACTTACTATTAATAAATTCACTTGACATAATAGCTTTGATATTGTTTGGTGAAATTTAGTAATGTCCATTATGTGGAGAATAAGTGAGAGAAGGAACTAAGCTGGAGATAACTCAGCACATTCACTCTTCAGAAACTACCTAGAGAAAACAGTAAAAATCCAATAAAACTAAATAGAAAAAAACCCCCACTTCAATTCCCAAGCAAAATTACTGAGAATTTTTTCACTTTACATTGGTCTATTTTCATTCCTAACTGCTCTTATGCTTTACAATTTTCATGTGTTTTTAAGCCACTGTAGCTGTGCACTTTAAATTTTGTGTTTAACCTTTTATGTGTCTAGAGATGTCTTTCTACCCAACAAAGGAACAGACCTAGGACTCCTCTGGACCTATGACTGTACTTTAAACATCACCACTGATTAGGATGCCTAAGGGTCAATCATACCAGGAATGTCCCTGGCAGCATTGGGTCATTGCACTCAAGGGGTTAACTGACGGCATTTAATATACTTATCTGGGGCTAAAGAGGTTCAAAGCTGGAAAATACTTCCCCTCGTATTACCATTTGGTCAATTAGCAACCTTTAGGCCAGAGCTGTGTGTTCATATTCTCTTGTACTCCTGTCAGGACTCCTTACACATTCACCAGTAATAGAGTCCTGTGACTAAAACCATTTTTGGCTAGGGTAGCTGAAAGACCAGCTTCTGATTCCTCACAGAAACTCTCCTATAGGCAATAAAACAGCAGTTATATCACAACTGCTCAAATGGCAAATGTGAAGTGACTGCTCCAGTATAAGATGCTGCCTGAAAAAAAGATGGGGGTAGCTCATTTGACAGAGCTGTTCACACTTTTTCTGCACAGCTGAGAGACATTAGCTTGATTTCCCAAGATCGGTGTGTTTTCCAGTGCGGCGAGTTAGAAAACCCAGCAGCCTCAGAGATAAGCTGGGTCTGATCATACATGTTTCAAAGCTCAGGCACAAAAAGCCGTCTCAAAGAAAAAAAAATCTCACAGAAAGCTGAATGTTTTCGCAAGGTCAATAGTTCAAATGAAGTAAAAAGAAAAAAGGAAAGAAAAAATGGCATTAGTGACCTGTCCCTAGACCATCTTTCCCACAATGATACCCTATCTAGTTCACAATTCAATACTATTTTTTGTAGATCTTTGGCCAAAATTCACCTCTTTTAGTCAAAAAGAACAAATTGTCTATGTTCACACAGAGTAGAGACAACTGGTAACAACTATTCAGTTCAGTGGATTTGGCAATTAAGGCAAAGCAGGACACAATTGGCAGAAAGGAGGAAACAAGAAACCTTTTTTTTTTAGTTTTGATTGCTGTCTGAAGTTAAACACCTGTATTTTATACTGAACGACTCAGTCTGGCAGACTCATAATCAGCAATGCTGGTTACCCAGCATCTTCCATTTACTTTGCCCACAGTAATAATTACTTTTAAAATATCAAATAATTTTGGGTTGCCTAAATATGGATTGAGATTTTTATCTTGTATAGCCATTTTTTTTAAACTTGAGAAAAAATATATTTTATCCACCTCATTCTATCACAGTCACTGATAATCAACATTCCTGTAGAAAAAGATATGTAAAACATTATATTTCTTTTGTAGTATCAGAACTTTTTTTACATGTATGTTGTATTACAGTACACTTAGTGTATTATATGGAATTAAAATAATTCCACCTCTATCAAAGAGAGTAGAAGCAGCAGAGACTATGTGTCTAGAAAAGATGGAAATCTGTTAATTTTGACACATTTTAGAATGTGAAAATCTGCAAACCTCCTCTTTTGATTGAGGGCCGATGATTTATTTGGAATTTGTATTTTCCAGCTACTTTCTCTTTGAACGGAAACTACTAATATAGTAGCAGCTCAGTATGTAGCAAAAGAATTGTGATTGAAGTTGAAAAGGCTTTCTAAAAGTGAGTTTGTTAACTGTGTATCTAACTGTGGATGCTCACTTCTAGTTCTATGTAGGCAGGCAGTCTGCTGATCCAGTCTTTATGATATGTTACTATCTGGATTTGGAGGTGGAGAGGTTGTGGGGTTCATTTTGTTCTTTCCTCTAAAGATATCTTTACCAACCGCTGCTGTAGAAATATGGATATGTCAGAGGCCTGAGGATACTTTGAAATAATCAGTGGGAGCCTAATTATGAACTGTTTTTTTAAAATTCTGATGTTTTGGTTTTTTTTTAAATTCTGATTTATCATGAGGTGTAACAGCACCTTCACCTTTCTACTCAGATAAATTCTATGTATGGACTAGAAAGGTATTTTGAAATTGTCTGGATAAGGAAAGGTACTAATGATTTAATTTTCTATTAAATTGCCTAATACCTGTAAGAAAAAATCTCATAGTCTTTAATTTAAATTCAGAAGGGCTATGTCTCAGCACAAGAATACTTACAGTACAGATTTTTACAGACCGACTGCATAAAAACACATGTAATTGAGACCAAAAAGCAGATTTCCAAAAGATCTCTAAATCTAAGCTAAACTTCTGTTGGCACTGAAATAAATGATAGTGGGACGCTGTCATCATTAGAGCTCAATTATTATATGGATAGAAATAGAGCAACAATATAATAAATATAAAACTTTTACCTAGACCAAGTAGCTTTGATATTAGTATATTCCAGTTACTGGGGTTTTTTTCAGAATTAATACAAATCATCGCAATTTTATTGATTACAGGGGAGCTTGTAATCTTCTTTATCTCAGAGCAGAAAAAGAATAGAGACAGTAGAAATGAGAGGAAAGAGAACAGAGTGACAGGACTTCCCACCTAAGCACTACCTTCTGATTGCAGACACTCCTCTTCATCTCCATTCAGATTGCAGCTGAATGGAGCTGCTCCTAGTGACATGTTGCTTTAACTACATTTAGTACCACCTAATTTTTAATATCTAAACTTTTCAATAATATAAAGATGTATTTTTTAAACTGTTAAGCCTACTTCTCAGTTATAATGACAAAACAGAAATTATACCAAAGAAAAAATCAAGTTAATACGAGACAGAGACAGATCACAGCCAAACAGATTTAATCTTTAGCATGCTAAATAAAATTAAAGAGATTGTGCAGGTATAATGTCCTTCTTTACTATAAAATAAAAGACAAAGCAACTATCAGAAAAGCTATTTCCTAACTCCAAAGTTGAAGATAGCAATGGAGGAACAAAAATAAACACCATATTTTTCAGAAAAGCATGTCCCTTTTTTCTGCTGAGATACACTTGTTCCCACATCCTCAGTATATTTACACAATAATTCATTGCCTCCATCAAAATGCCAAGATGGGTTCATTCTAATCCAGGATGTCTCACTGTTTTACTCACATTTGTTTCAATCTACATTAAACACAATGGGTAATAATTGAGCCCTGATTATTTAATTTAGTCTTTGAAAACTTGACTTTTTAGTTCAATTAAAATACATTACTCGTTATGTTCTACACCAGTTTACAAGAAAGACGTATTTTGAGGCAGTCTTACCACAGAAGTCCTCAACTTGTCCTCCAAACTTTATCAAAAAAACCCAGAAGGTGACTAGATACAAAAACTGGATACCTTACTGGAATGTTCTAAGAGATGGGTATGCAAGATGTGCAACAAAGCTCCATAAAGAGTCAATATGAGACACATACTTTGATACATTTCAGGTGCCCATTTAAAATCAGTGTTTGTCATGGTGAGAAATTCTGTGGTGAATGTTAAGGCAAAAATCAGAATAACAGCGGTGATCACAGCTGGAAGTAAGTTTGAAAAAGAAGCAACAATGAACAATCCACTCTCTAAATCGATACAACTGATAATGTAGACCTATACTTTTTTCATATTGACTGAAAGCTTGGAGTATGCTGACCTAGGTCTGAACCCACTGCCGTGCCATCTATATGTATCATGTGCTCTCAAAACTAATTGGTTGATGGACTTACGCATGGAGGCGTGAAAAACTTTGTAATGCTCAGTCACAGCAGGATAAGACCAGGAGAAGACATTAACAGGGACTGAGGAGGAAGATGACATGGTAACAAGAGTGAAGTAATGCATGTCCTTGTAGACATAAAGGACTAGGAAGATTAAGTAAGCAAGAGCCATTTTTCCTTTTTCACTGTCAAGAAACAATTCTCATGGATATTTTGCTAACTTTTACCAAAGCAGCCTCTATTTTTTTTTTATTTATTACTTGTAATAAGGAACACAGTAATAGTTCCATATGAAAGAGATGAATGCAGTATAAATGCCTGAAGTGTAGTTACTTTTCCTTTCATATGGTGTTCAAATTTTCTTTTGTTTCAGATTGGCTAAAGATGGAAGAGAGATTTTTGCTGTTGTTTTAAAGAACCAATAGCACATTTTACCATGATTTTCACTTTTAACAGCAATAACTTTACTAAATTCCATTTGCTATCATTTAATTTCAGCATGTGCCCAAAGTCTCTCAAAAATACCCTTTTATTAAGATTTTGTAGCTATTGCCCAGTTTGCTGCTCTTAATATTACTTTCTTCCATTACCACAGTTCCTCTCATTATCTGGGGCATTCAGTTAAGGACGAAGTGGAATACTTGTGTAGTTAACACACCAAGAAATGAGAAGCAATTTATAAACATTTGTATCATAAAGTAACCACTGTCTGTACAACCACATAATTCATGACTTGCATTCTACAATTGACAAGCTTGGTATATAGCTTAGCAAAATATTACTAACTTTTTGCCTACCAGTTCTTTGAATAGTATCTTCAGCTTCTCCATCCTGCTAAACCACGATCTGCTCTCCAAAATTGCGTCAGTCATGTGGCTGTTAGACTACTGCTATAATATAGCAATATTATAAGCCATGCATGGCATAAACAGCACAAAATACTGCAGCACGTCTTCCTGGCAACTGTATACCAGGTTCTGGTTTGTGACTGAATATCAAAAGTTAGGGTATTCATTTGCTGACAAAAGGATTATCAATACAAAAGATGACCTAATGCCCACAGATGAAGATGATGATTTAAAAAAATTTTCTGCTTGGCTCAGTGGAGCTTTAAATAATCAGGACTATCTTGTCTGCACAGAAGACGCAGATTTTGAAGTGCTTGTTCATTTCACCACTTCTTGAGGAACTAGAGACCATCACAATCCTCCTATCTGCCTATTCAAGTTAGAGTATATACTTCTGAGCTTCCTAATACAACCTTTTCAAAATAGAGCCGCTTTACTGAACACACTGCTTGCCTCTCTGGGGTCCAAGAACAAACATGACAGACATTAGTCAGCTGCACACTGCTTACCACTCTGATGGAAGGCACATGGATACAATGGTAAAAATGAAGGAGAAGAGAGTAGAATACTTCAGTACAGATATAATTGACTAGAAGTGCATTAGCATTGCAGAATATAAGAGGAGAGTAACCTCTGTCAAGGCTAGTTGGGTGTAAAGTACTATCAAGTCACTGAAATTAAAAGCACTCAGAGTTCACATAAAGTATGTAGTCTCAATATCGAACCAGTACAATACATACTACTTTCACAAAACAAATGTGAAGTACTTTGGAAACTGTTAAAATAATAAAACCCCTTTTTTCTTTTTAATTTACGTTTAAAAACAAATGAGAACTATGACCCAGAAGCGGCTACAAAACCTAAAAAGTAATTCAATGAGGATGAAATGTATTAGTGTTTTCCTACAAATTCGAAAGCCTCCTATAATAATAGTGAATATAGGCAGCACAAACCAGTAAACTCCAGAGGCAGCAGTGAAAAGAAAACACTAAGGCACATGGATGGACATTGATGTTCCAGCTGACAGCCACAGTTTGCACATATTGCAGGAACAGCTATTCCCACCTTAAATTTTTGCTTGCTGATATAAATACTGTTACTTTTACTTTTTGATAAACTGGAATGTTAAGTCCATTGAGTGTCATAAATCACCTAACTAATTTAACCTTGAGATGGGCTGCAAGACTGCAAATGCTTAACTATGACGTGTACAGCACAGACAAGAATGTTTACTCAGGCTGGATCATCTTACACTGCAGCAGTGGGTCCTGAGACTTTGAGGAATTCCCATCCAGATTCCCCTACAATGTACAATGGAGATTGCAGCAATGTAAAGAGGAGGGCAAACATTATGTCTTTAAAATATCAGCGGTGCTAGGAGGAAATCTTCTTCAGATTCTATTGGTAAATCGGCTGGTTTAGTACTCACGAATCTCACATTTCAGGAGACAGGCACCCAAATGAGTAGGGTGGAATGTCAAAGGACTGGTTCAACTATTTCCAGTTTGCAAGATTATTTTTGGTTGGTTTTTGGTTTGTTTTGGGTTTGGTGTTTTTTGTTGTTTGTTTTTTTTTTTAACACCAGAATTCTGCTGGCAGCCATTTCAACAGCTTGTCTTTGTCTGTGAGGAAGACAGCCTCTCTTTCCATGGGATCAAAAGATGTAAAAAGAACAAAAATACAGCTAATAAAGTATGTAACAGCCAACACACTGTAAAATAGAGCATTATTAAATTTAAAAAATAATTGATCCCCATTAAATTGGGGATCCTTCCTTTCCCTATGTAAAGGAGTTCCTTTGAATTTTATAGCTAGGGGCACTACTAGAGAAAGAAGGGGGGAAACTAATAAAATATTTATGCACGGCATATAAATCCTCAACAAGCTTATTTTGTTGAATGAGAAGAGGTTGCTAAGCTTTTTTTTTTTTGGGGGGGGGGGGTTGAAATACATCTCAGTAATTCTATCACCATTTTTATTAGCTCCACAATAAGTTATGACAAGATATTTTATTTATTATTTCTCTTTGAGGTGTTGCCACAAGATAAAAATTCCATTTCTTTTCACTGAACTACTTCAGTATTGTTATTTTAAAAGAAATGCAGTTCTACCATCTAAAACCAGCGTGCAGCACTTTAATTTCACAATATCAAACATAGCTTTCCAAACTAGCAAATACATCTCAGCTACCAATATCTGTGTAATTTGATATGCTGACACTTTTTTTTCTGTCTCAGTAAAGTCTCATTTCAGTAACTCACTGCCATGGGCTACAAACAACTCGCACTCCCTGAAATGTCATACATAATTAAAACACGGTAAATTTTAAAAGAGAAAGTTCTTCAG
Source organism: Manacus vitellinus (assembly GCF_001715985.3). Lineage (NCBI taxonomy): Eukaryota > Metazoa > Chordata > Aves > Passeriformes > Pipridae > Manacus > Manacus vitellinus. The sequence goes on along the minus strand of NW_021940535.1, from coordinate 15,684,098 downwards.
ACCCATTGAACAGGCAATTTCTTTCACTTTCTGTCCTACAGTATTGTGTAACATTGACGCAAATCATTCTATTTTCAAAGTAGCCATATTTGGATGGTCAGTGAAAATCTCCTATGCCGAGGTGATATTCTCAAACCTTTGGTTGTATAAACATAAGCATAAAATCTCAGCTAAATATTTTAGCTTAACTGATGTGATGATTCACTGACTGTAAGTGCAGCTTACATAGTTTATGAATATATATATAATTTTGGCCCTATAATGTTGGTAAACTTGTGCATAAACACTTAAAAAAATCTAGCCTATACATTTTGTAAATATTTTTAGTATCTGTAGACAAATCCTGCACTATACACTTGGAAGACACATTTTCATTATGTAGTGCTATGTTCCCCTTGTTCCTGTTTTCACTCACTACAGGAGCTGCGTAGCTATCCATATGATACCTCTGGTCCAACAGCATGTGTATGAGAATACAGTTTGCTTCCACAAGTTATGTTTACTCACATAACTATTTGCAGATTTAGCAGCACCGTCAGTTAAAAGAAACAAAGCAGTCCTCAGTCTGAAATTCTCATCACAAACAACTTCTTTCAGATGCAGAGACTCAATCACGATGACTAAAGCCTTGCAGTACCCATAGAGAGCTGCACAGTTTTCCTCTGTTTCACTTTGCCACTCAGCCTTGTCCCCTCATTTTTGCTTCCTATTTCTGTTTTAGCAATTGATCTGAATGTAGGGTAAGCGGTATTTATTGCAGTCTTTTAACACCAACTAAAATGTGAAACTTAGAATTAAAAATTTGGTTTACATTAGATTAGGATGGTCATCAAACTTGCAAGTGTCTTACCACATAGATGTTAACAGTATTATATAGGCTATACAATTTAGATCCTTTTAGTAAAAAAACTAGAATGAGGCAGACTCATCTCTAAATGCAATTTTATATTTGTAACACACAGTACACTTAGATTTTCTTTATGCCTCGGCACAATGAATTTGTTCCAGCATACCATTGTAAATCTGTTGCACCACCAAGAAAGAGGTGAGTAATAATCTTACATCTTTTTGGAGCATTTTATGGGCATGTCTACTTGCTCTTGCTTGCCAGGTTTAAGCTCCAAAAGACAAACAGCTAAAGCCAATTGTGTCCCCACTGTCATCCCACATTCACTCACAACTGATGCCCATTGCATTCAACTCATTTTGAGAGGCTAGTTGGGCTCATTTGCTTTTGCACTCAGCAATGGGAGGCCTTTCCAGGATTAACCATGCAGAGGTACTTCTGCATTTCACACATCTTATGATCTCCCAGCACACTCTGTAAGAATCTCCCTGGCATGTCAGTTCTTGATTGGCTCAGCCAGGACTGAACTTCGAACACAAGGAAATTCATAAGTTTTCGTGAGCTAATGAAGTCTGATATGTGAATAAGTGACTCCCCTGCCTTGAAGCCAACATCCCTGGAATTTCAGGATGCAGAATTTCTTTGCTCTTTAGTCTTGCTAGGCCCAAGTACAGTCCCAGCAAGGAGGACACTTCTACACTTGTCTAGATCTAGACAGACTCCTGAGACTTGTATGATAGGCTTCAGAGGACCTATGACAAGAGTTACTGAGCTGTCTCTTCAAGTTTTAAGTGAACCACAGAGGCCTGAGCAACTATCACATATACCCCGTATTTCCAGCTGAAGCTTTCTTTTCTGGGAACCAATGGTTTTGCACTGAAGAGACTGAATGTGAGCCAACAGTGGGTACTTACAGGATCTGGAATCCAATATGTGAGCTTGCTCTCTGAGTTACAGTGAGGGCACAAAGCACAGTACTAACTGCAGTCTAGTCCTTACTCCAGAGAACTTCTGTTTATTTCCCCAACTGGGTTCTATTAACCAATTTACAGCTACAGTCAAACCAAGCTTCCAGCAAGGCCACTTCTGTCACTTATTCATTGAACATCACTATTTTTCCTTGTGAATACATTCAAGAAATAGTTAGGCATCCTGGTTTAAACAACACCTTCATCATACATTTTAATATCATACAACTGGCACATTTTCCACACTTGTTTCCAGAAGGGAACTATTTTGGGAAAGTATTCATTTTTTGTGACCAATTTTTTCATTGCAGATACACATCTGACATGCTCTATTATATTTTTAGAAGTCCATTTCCAGTTATGGAACCAATTCCTTGCCTTTTTTTTTTTTTTAATGAAAAAGCCATCTTTCTGTGTTGAACTAGATAAGCTTGCTCTGCTTTTGACCTGGCTAAAGATGACAATTTATAGTCCAGCTTGCTTATATGAATGGTTAATTCAATGAAAATTTTTCCCTTCTTGAAATAAAATGTTTACTGTCTGATAATTTATCTTCTGTGTGGATTGCCACTTTGTGCCACATAATCAGCATATAGTAGGAAATTACCTCTGTAGTAAGGAACATCTCACAGTGACTCCTGAACCAGCTGCCTCGTGTTTACTTTAAGTAGAGAAAGATGTCAGAGAGGTTCCACCACTGCTGACATGGGCAAGTGTGATAACAAGGCAGTACAGTAACTGGGCTCCTTTACTGCACAGGAGCTTTTATAGACCTCACTTTTCCTCCTGGTAGAAACCAAACCAAAAGGCTGCTTGTGCTGGGTACTACCATACTATACCAAATCAAGCTGACATTTCGATACAGGGGAGAAGGGAGGGCTGTATCACAAGTTTGAAATTTATCTGTGTGACAAGCATACAAATACACTGATCTCTGACACCATGTTCCACCTATACATTTATTATTACACCTAGCCAGATATTTTTTTCAAGCCCCTCAGTGTATGAAAGACACTATTGAGTCTATGAAATCACAGTTTGTGGGAATTGTGGTTATTTAGCTAATTGAACTCAAACACGTGAGAAAAATGTGTAAAATGTCAAGAAGAGAGTATTTATACAAATTTTCTCTGCTACAGTCCATAATTATTTTTCCTAAAAGGTGATAAAGAAATTTCAAGTGTCCTCTGAAGAGTTACAGCGTTATTCAGAGACTGAACTCAATCTTTAATGTGTGAAACAGAAGGATTATAATTTTGCTTTAAAAGAAAGTATCAACAGAATTTAATTATGGAATTACTTCTGATGCTTCACTCATAATGAGTGTGTCATGTAAAGCAAAATAAAGGACTGTCTCACAAGTAAAAAACCTTATTATCTTTCCAGCTTGAATCTAGCACAAAAATACCCTTACCATCTCTTCTGCAGTTGTTGCTGGTTTATTAATCTTTATGCAGAAGATATTTTCTATCATAATATCTGTGCTATCAAAAACTCATAAAACATAAGTTTTATGAGTGGTGGTTCTGGAAAAACCCTGATACAAAGAAAATCACTGATACAAAGAAAACCACCCAACATATTAGTTCAGCCTCACTATTCAGTAAAACAATTTGTAAATTATAAAAAATAAAACTCAATTATTGCAGGACATCTACCAAACCATTTGGTAGTATCCTGCTGTATTTGTTCATCATTGACACAGAATTTGGGAAATGCTGCAGCATGTGACAAAAAATGGCCAGTGGCTACCAGCCACACAGGTAACCTGCTGTGAAAAGTTAGTGCCAAAAAAAATTACTCTCATGTGTGTAGGACACCTGTGGGTGAAACCTCTATCACACCAAAAGCTGCTAGTTGGCAATCAAGTTCAAACACCTGATCACTACGTACATGTGTATTTTGTTGGTCCATCTGTGGCACAGAACATGTGCCAGAAGTGTGACTAAAAGTGAGTAAGAAAGGAGCAGTGTAGTGTATCACTTGTTTAGGAAACACTTTGTTAATAAATCTGCACTAAGTATTTTAATGCTTTTTTATTCACATTCAAAATGCCCCCCCGAAAGTGTAAATGTCAGACTTTCAGCTATGGGATTTATTACTACATTTTGGGGACTACTGTTGTTGTACTGTAACCTTTTCTCAAAGCCCCTAAAGTTTCCTATTAATAGAAACTTATGAAAAAAACCAAAGTTAAATCAAATGATTGCCCGACTGATTTCATTAGTCTGTTAGAACATATTCAGAAATCAGATCACTTGTACTAAAGGCAAACTTCCTGATACACAAGGGTGAGAGGAGATCTAATGCATGGCGGGATAAAGAACTGCCAGTCTTATTAAAAACAGAGATTAATCTAAACCTCACTGAAGCTAATGGGACTTTCCATTAACTTCTACAGTCTTTGGATCAGGTCCTGTAGTTTATTTTGTTCTGTCCTTTTATCTTCTCTCCCTTTCAGATTTGTTTTTCTCCTTTATGTGTTACAAGAGCAGTACTGAGAGCTGAAATGGACAATGCTTAGCTGGCAGTCATTCTCTGGTAATTAGACCGAGTCTCAAACACCTGACCTGCACATCTATGGATATCAAGCACGTCTGAGTGCCCAATTACCCAAGAGTATTACGAAATAGGCTTGGAGGATGGGCAAATGATTTGATTCTTAAACTCCCCTTTAGCTGATGCTGTGCATGCTTCTTCTTTAGCACAGCCTAGAAGACCCAAAGAGAGATTGGAGGTCAAATCTTGTCTGAGCCATCATATACTGTGAACAATTTCTTCATACTGTTTAGGATCTTTGACCTTTAGAAAGTCTACAGCATTCATAATTATATCTAAAGCAGCTTTGATGATGTCTTCCTCTATAATGGATTCACAGACATGAATAATACTCCTTAATTTTCAAGTATTTCTTTTTCAAATTAATATTTCAAAGAGAACAACCCTTATCTTGTTAAGAAGAAGAGTTTTTAGGGTAGTAGCTCTTGCATAGGATGATAGTTTGGTGGCCTCTCTTGTTAAAAATGTTCTAGTACCCATCTAATGCCCACTTATTTATGGATTTTAGACTAAAAGCCCTTTTTTGCCAGTTTTCTTCACAAGCACTTATCTCAGCATCCTCATTAGATGGTTTTTCTCTTTTCTTTTTTCAAGGCCTATCTATGCCCTTGGTACTTTCTTTTGTTCCATTCTGCAAAAGGAATGGCTTTAAAGGATCTCTCTCCACCAGTTTCAACTTTTTTCCTTTGTAATTAGCCTTATTTGAGGAGCAGAAAAGAAGACCAGAGAGAAATAATAATAATAAAAAAAACTGGTGAACAAAGCAGATGATGTTCTTTACTTCAATCATATGCTGTATAGCCTGAGTCAAAGAACTTGCACATCTTTTTTTTTTTTTTTAAATCTGACTCATATGGTACATGTAAGACAGCTGAGAGAAAATTTTGAAGCTAAAGAATAGGAATGTTTTATTCACCTTGTTATTGTTATTACCAAGAGCTTATTTAAGTTATAATTAAAGGAATCTTTTGTAGACAGTATTTTCAAAATGAAAGATATGTTTGCCATCATCTGCTGAGAAGGGATATATTGATAGTGTTAATACACAAGTGTGTGAATAAGAAAGAATATATGTTAATTGGCAAATTGTATGAATATTTGAAAAATAAGCACTGAAATTATATATCTGAACTAAAATGGAACCTAAATATGAATTACTGTAGAATAAAGTCTAGAACTACTCATAGCTAAATCTTGTATCATTCATTATTCAAATTATCAGGGAGATGAATTTCCTTTGTATTCTCTTTCAAATGGAAAAAATACCCAATACATATTGGCAATCCTAATAAATCTTAAAACTCTAGAAGGTATTTCAGCATACACAACACTGGTGGAAATATAGAAATCTAGATTTTTAGCGATTCCAAAACTCACTTGTGAATGGTTCAGAAGAGCCAAAACCAAGAAAAATGGGTCCCTTTAATACTAAACTGAAAGGGTTTGTATTCCAACTTTGTTGAAACTTTTCTTTGAAAACCAAAGAATGCTTGTACTTCGAATATCAGGTCGTGACTTCCTAAGTTTTGTTTGCTCTTTGTATCTTATTTTCTTCTCATTATACAGTTCTTGCAAGACTAGATATCTAAAAGAATGAACACTTACCACCTGGAACAAAAGCATATTTGGAACCTTGAAAAATAGAACTCTTCCCTCAAAAATACCTTCAAGCATTTCAATTAAGAACATGTATGGAACATCTTTTACTACTGGAAATCTACAGTTGTGAAACTACTACTCTTTTTTAATATTTTTGAGTGACATAATATCATTCTCAATACATACATGAAATTTACTTTGACTGCCACCAAATAAATAGATTAGATAAATGTATACACTTGAAAATGACTACATTTGTGTCTTATGTTGACCGTCTTGATCTTATGTTCAGTCTAAAATAAGTTCACCTAAGCTAACAGTAATTTCCACACATGTTGTAAGATTACCTAATATTTACTATAAAAGAAGCAACATGTGTAAAGCCTCGATTATCTAATTTTTGTTTATATGTCCAACTTTTAATAACTTCAGAATTATCCAAGTTAAACTAATTTTAATATGTACACAGTTCAGTTCAACATTTCTACTCCTGTGAACTTTACTCACACCACAAGATCCTTTTTAATCTGCAAAACTGATTGGAAAGATGATTGATCATTTCTTCTGTGGCTTATGTCAGAACAACAACCTTTTTGCCACTCATTCTTTTAGTTCTAGAGAGAACTCTAGTAAAAATAAAGCAGTGTGTATCATTGGAGAATGATCACTATATGCTATTCAACCTTAATAATTATTTAAGTTTAGTCTGAATTTTGGACAAAGAGTTCAGGCATTTTTTATCTAAATAGGATCACTCTTCCTCATTTTGCATATCATGAACCCAATCAACCTACTGACATTCCGTATATCATATGCAAAATGGGGGACAATTCATTGGTTTGCATACTGTAAGTCAGAAGTGGTTAAATCTCTCATGATTTTATCTCTGTAACTACTCAAATATCTTTCTGTGGTCTCCGCTCATTAACGAAATTGTCTCAGATAATGCAAATACATTATGCAGTTCATGCTCACAATAGAACTATCAGATTTAGTTTGTGGCCTGCATTGTTTAAAGAATTACATCTGTTTCTGTTAGTAATTTATCACACTGCATGCTTAAGACACTTAGATGTCAAGTAAAGGACTTCCTTTGTTTGGAAAGGGAAGTGTACTTCTATTTTTGATTTCATATTTTGTATGCTTCCTTTTATATTCTGAGTTGCAAGTTGACATTTTCAATTGATCCTCTAGCTGAGCCCAGCTACGGCCTCGATATGTGCAGGAAAGGCAGACAAGCATCACAGATTTTCCAAAGTATATAAGTGTGCAAACACTTGTGGTGCTTTGCCTGCGTGAAGTTTGGCATAGAAAACATCTGGGGGAAAAATCAGAAACTGACTTTTGCTCAGGCTAAGAGCAAGTGAAAAGATTTATAGAAGGGAATGATATAATTTACTTATAATTTACTATGATATTCTTTACTTAATAATCTCAACCTAACATGCTGAGAAGAACATAGAATTAATGAAATTATTTTAACTGCATTCTAACAGAATAAGCATAGTTGGATGTAACAAACCTTTTAACAGTTAAATTTCATTTAGCAGGATATTGCACAGATGAAATGTGTTGAATACAAAGAATTTTTAATTTTTTTCCTTTTCATTTGTAGGTAACTTACCAACTTATTAGTGGTAACTTACTTTGTCTGGCAGTAGGTATTTTAAGGGGAAGTGAATATTTTACACAGGAAATTACACCTCCCTACATTTTAAAGAAATCAGACAGAAACAAAAAGCCTGAGAGGCAGTTTTCTCAATTTAAACTTGTACCTATGCTCTCAGTCTATTCTCTGCCCAGCCTATATCTGTGCTTGGGATTGCCCTAGGTGTAAGACCTCGCACCTGGCCTTGTTGAAATTCATGAGGTTTACACAGGCCCACCATTCAAGCCTGTCAAACTCCTTCTGGATGGCATCCCTTCCCTCCAGTGTGTCGACTGCACCAAACAGTTTGGTGTTGTTGGCAAACCGGTTGAGGGTGCACTCAATGCCACTGACAGTGTTGTTGAAAAAGAAGTCAGGCAGCACTGGTCCCAGTACAGACCCCAAAAGAACTACTCGTTGCTGGTCTCCACTTGAACTTCAAGCCACTGACTTGACTCAAGCAACACTTTAGAGGTGACCATCCAGCCAAGTCCTTATGCACTGAGTGATCCATCCATCAAATCCATGTCTCTCCAGTTTAGTGGCAAGGATGTTGTGCGGGAAAGTGTCAAATGCTTGTCAAATGCATCCCACTTTGAGCTGGAGGCTGGGCCAGGTGACCACCATAGGTTCCTTTCAAACAACATTTCTATCATCCTGTAATTAAATTGAATGAATCCATACTTTATTTAGGCACAGTCAACTTTTGACTTCATTACTCATTCACAAAAGAGAAATGTTCTTTAATCCCCCTTTTTTTCATAAAATCTTTCTTCAAATACCAGAAGTGGAAGTGTCTCTGATGGTTCTGACTGTTATTTTAAACACAAGGACTATCTTTTGTTTCCTGGCCAAATATTCCTAAGGAGCAGCCTACACCCTCGATTACAGATTTTCATACTAAGCAGAGAAAGAAATCTGCTCTGTGCTGACAGACTGTAGAATTGCTTCAATCCTGTTGTGCAGAACTTGTTCCTTTGTGAAAGTACATTTATGTAAAGATCACAAATGTTTTGAGCCTACCAGTTTTTTAGCTTAGCTAAACTGGTATCCCCAAACCAAAAGATTTGGAAGAAAACTGATGAGGCAGAATCAGAAGTATAATGACTGGTAACACACAGATCTCAAATGTGTCTTCCTATGCTACTCATGACTCATGTAAGACTCCTGCTGCTAAAGATACCTGTAAGCCTGTTCATGAACTGATGAAATGTTCTCTTTCAATCAACCCAGTGTGCTCTCTCCATCACTCTATTAAAGAGGTTGTTCCAGAATTCAGTCCTCTTAAAGTTAAAAACCTCTTCATTTTCAGTGGCATGCATGCCCAGATGCAATCCTGTTTCTTGTGCCAACTCAGAGATCTTTTGCCACACTCTTCCTCACAGAGATCTACCTTCTACCAAGCATTGAACACTGGTAAGAAAATTTGCTTCTTGATATAAAATGAAGGCAAATTTGCTTTTATTTGCAAATAAACGAGAAGTGCTTTGCCACAAGTTCAAAAAGTCGAAACCAAACTCTTTGTGCTTTGCCCAGCACCTCTTTTTCTTTGGATTTAGCATGTAAAACAAGACTGTTGGGAACCACAGAGCAGCAGGAGAGAAAGAAATAAACCTACTTCTGCGATTTGGGTGGATCAGCATCTACAGGACTCGGCCTCAGCCTCAGCCATGCATACTAGCTCCTATATCATCAACACTAATGCTACAATGGCACTCTTAATGCTCCAAATGTTGCCAGTAGCCTGAAACCATACACAGCAAACCTTTTGCAGTACAGTCTGAGCTGAAGGCATGTACTGCCAATCTGTTCTCACCAGACTTTACAAATCTTGTAGACACCTAAAAGGGTTATCTCAAGTCCTCCTCACAGTAAATAAAATATTCTTTAAAAGGCTTTTGGGGATCCTCAGGGTATTCCAGTATTGCCAGGAAGATGCTTTACCCTACCTAGTAGAGAAATACATAACAATGTGCTTTAAAAATTAAAAATTTAGAAGAATCTGAATAATTGCTTCCTGTCAATTTTCTAGGTTGGCATCATGTAATTCAAGAGTGAATCATCTCAACAAATTCATCTGGAAATATCTGTCTAGCCTGTGGAAAAGCAATGTAAAACTGTGTACAGAGAACAATATGCAATGAAGTTTACACTTGCTTTGGGTTTGTCCTGAGGAATGTACAGCAATTCTGACATAGTATCTGTCAGTGTTACTAGAAACAACATGCAGCCCAGTAGCATAGGAGTGTATTTCCTGTTCAAAGGGGGAAACAAGAACTTAAATAAACATTTACAGGTTAATTGTCTCAACATATTATCAGTTGGTTCTCCTTAAAAATAAATAAATAAATGCTTTATAAGAATTAGTGAAAAAGAATGCTATTATTTAGATGTTCAAACTATGAGTCAGAACAAAAAATCCATAATGAAATCAGTGCTTTTCAATCTGTATTTTTAGGTTTGCATATGCTATAGCCTCAGATCACTCCCTTTGGACTTGATCATAAGAACCAATCACAGTTAAATTGATCATGGTCTTGTACTCTGATTTGCTCTAACAATTGCATTTTGTTTTCTGATACGCACTGTGAGAAAATTCTCTTCTATCAATTTATAGAAACGGCAAAAAAACTTTAGCAGGACAAGGAAACTTACAGAAAAGGATTCTTTATTTGCAGCGCTGGGTGCAGTCCCAAGCCGCCCGCCTGGAAAAGCACACCCCTCCCCGAGCCCGTGTCTTTCTTATACTCTTCAGTTACCCAATATCTTGAATATTCAGCAGGTAACAAGTATTTTACCTTAAAAGGGTACTTTTCAAACTGGCGGGTGGGTGTCACCCTCCCACCTGATTGGCTCCTCACTTGATTGGTCCCACCTGATTGGATCAGGGCATACCCCCTGTACAGCTTGATTGATTGGTGACGTACCCCTCTGTACATGTACAGGGGGACCCCCCTGTACAAAAAGACACGTGGCTGATATTGTATCCTACCTCGGCCGCAATATTCCCTTGGTGTACAGCCCTGACGGGGCCTTTCACCTTACAATCTTCGCGAGACGCCTGAAATAAAATTAAATGGGAGGTAAGAAGGAAGTCCCAACACCCCGTTTCCCACTTACATAACTTTACTTATAATAAAACCAGATTATTTTATTTCTCATGCGCACTAAAGGGAGCTGTGTGTATAATCAGGTGGAATATATCCCACCAGCAGAAAGACTCCAGTTTATTTCAGTACCTTTCTGGTTCTTGGAAATAGAACATGCAGGGAAAAGTAAAATGGTAAGGCATATTTAATTAAAGTACATGCACCAACTAAAATGCCATCAAACTTGAGCAGATTTATACACAAAAAAATCTCTGAAAACTGCAAAGTGCTGCTTGAAAATACTAAGGCAACAAAATTTCTCAGCAAAGCAGCAGTTAAGCAAACAAATACTGAGTGAAAATCACGTATTTTTTTCCCTAGGATTTTTTGGGGGATTTTTTGCTTTTTCTTTCTGTTTGTTTGGGTTGGTTGTTTTTGTTGTTGTTTTCATTTAGGTTTTGTTTGGGTTTTTTACATTTGTTTATTTTTCTTTCCCCAGAAAACAGACTGAATTTATCTGTTTTTCTGCTTTTAAGAAAAACAAGTTAGACTCAAAGTAGATTCAAAACATGAAAAATTTGAAGCTGTATGGCTTCCTGCATCTCAAAGTTAAGGGCATATTCACACTGTGACAAGAACGCTGCACACAGCACAATGGAACTTCTGCTATGATTATAATATAAATAACTTTCATATTGACCTGGATAAATGTTAAAGATTGAAGAAAGAATATTGTGCCTAAATACAATCTAGAAAAGTGAAAAATTACAAATTTGAGATAGGAGCAAGATTAGATATTTTCAAGAGTTAAGCATTCTTGCAGATAGACTATTGCTTCCCCCACTGTTGTCAGGGTCTCTTGATTTACACAAGCAATGAATCTATAACAGATTATACACTTATTCCACTAGTTTAATATATTTATACACATACTCTGAAATTGTAAGGGTAAAAGGTTTTGAAAAAGTTGCAATTTTAAAGCAATATTCAACTCTGAAGTTCAGTATCTTGGATACCACTATTTACGTGACACGTATCAGTTTCAGGAAAGAAAAATTCAGATTAAAAGAAAGAAAAAAAAGAGGAAGAGAGAACTACTCCTCACTGACCAAAGTGACTGGCAGTAGCCCTTTGTTATTTCAAGAGCTGTGAGACATCCTGGTCAACTTGTAAGTCTCTAATTGCTCTTCATTTCTTGCTGAACCTGCCTCCTTTGTTCCCCTCTTTCTTATTCTCTAGACACACATTGACCAAACAACTTTCTCTTAATTTGCAGGAAGAGGGTAGAGAAAGACTGAGAGCTCTGCCTTTAAGGCACTAAAGAGGCAAAACATTGCTTACACCTTTTCCCATTGTTCTCCCGGGGCGTAGCACCCATGACTTCAAGGCAACATAAACAGTATTCATTTGCAAGCCTAGCAAGAACACCCGTTAGCCACACTCAAGGCAGTATTATTGAGCCTTTTCGCCAAGTTCTATGTACTAACTCAATATAAAATCACAGTTCTGATTATTGATCAAATAAAAAATTGCCTCTCAAGCAGTAGTGCCAGAAAGCAGCATAGCAGAACAATCTTTCTCTATGGATAGCCCACATACTGAGCCTGCCTGTTTAGTTTCACATCCTGACATCTCTGCCTCTGGGGTGCTTTGGAACACTCCTGAAGTTCTTCTCTATCATCTCCCTGATCTTTACTGGCTCTTCATCCCAACACTGCACAAAAGACTGATCCTCTTCAGCTTGCCACAGAGCATTCCCCAGCCCCAAGGTGCCATGAATATGTCTTGGGATAATGGTCCATCTTCACACATTTGCAGAAAATGGTTCAGAGAAATAATGAACTGTTAATTTATAATTTTCCCTGGTCTACCTGAAGCCCAACTTTAGCTCAGTTTAATGACAAATCATCCCCCCCAGAATTATTAAGAAACTGTTAAATTTAGACTTTTAGTTCAATAATGGAAACCCTGAACTCTGGCTTATACCCCAAGCCTCATTGCTCAGCCAGTAATACTCTAATCTTTATATCTGTAAACTGTATCTTTTTTATGTTTTACTAGTAGTTTTGGGATAGAAAAGCAAACATTTGAAGTGCTCCAGCACAGTATGGATAACAGTACCAGCGGAAGCTACAGGCATACTTATATAGCAAAGCCCAACACTTACAAGGGATGCTTTATAAACTGGAGACTATGTCCACCACCAGCAATGCCAAAACCTGCTGAACTGAAATAAAGAAAGAGGAAAATTTACACAAAACTTGCTTTTATGGAATACAATATGAAACACAGTCTTTTGTCCTCTTTGAATAACCTGAGACTCAATTTTTTAATTTATTAGACATTTGGAATTGTACACAGAAAAAAAAAAAAAGAAAGAAAGGAGGCAATATTTCTTCCTGAGCTAACATAACGTAAAGTTGTTAATGTCTAATTTTGAACTCTACCTTTGTGCTTTAGGAGACCTGAAGACAGAGCTTGACAAACTGGAGTATTTATCCAGACAAAAATAGCCACTCAGCTGTGCTTTAGTGCCATTTTCTGTCACACCAGCATGACAGCACTAAGTGTTTAGTTCAAATAAGTGGTTCCACGTCCTCTGATAATACAACATGGTTCCAGCATTCTGTTCACTACAATTTCAGCTCCATCAGGGGTGGCACAAGACAGCTCAGTATTCCCAGAGATTTTCAAACTGTGGTGCATGTGTTCTATTATGCACTCAACCTGTCTGGTCCATTTGGACTGGATTCACCAGGGAATACAATTAGCTGGCCATTTTATTTACACAACCCAGCCTGCCAATTTGTATGGAGCTTCAGTTATTTTTTATTTTTGTCTCTCTTGCAATTTTGAATTATTTCTGATGTGGCAACTATCTGTAGCACAGATTCTTCTTCCACTGGGCATTAGTGTGTAAGGCAACCAACTGTTGGGGACTCATCTTGGGACAGTCAGGATCTTCACATTACAAGCAGTAGTTATTTCCTCAGCAAACTCAAGTACACTGTTCTTTTAAGTGGGCCACTAAATAAGACTTCTACTTGATGTGTTGCCCTGGAAAATACGAAGGAACAGCAACAGAAGAACAAATGAACAGCAATAAATTCTGTTCCCTATTGCACAACTAATTGGTTGTCCCAAAGCAGGGTGCTACTGTTGCACTAAAGACCAGAATTTGACACAGGCTATTTAGTATTTTAGGAAAAAACCTGGATGTTGCAAATATCAAAAAAACAATGAGATATGGAATGATCTTATCCAAAGGGTACAGAACCCAGGTAATTTAAGCAAGCCTCACAGAACCACCACTGTCACTGTATTTTTGGGTGTACTTTCCAAAGTTCTGTTAGCACATATAACACAAACATTTAATGTCAAAAAATAAACCCAGATATAATGAGAGAAATCAAAAAGTCACCCTCATTCCAATGAAAACATTTGAAATGGTAAATCTATGAAAATATTGTGTGCTTATTCAAACTAGAAGGTTCATATATTACTGATTTTATGATGCCAAATATTTTCTGGCAATGTCTCACTATTCTTTTCTTCCTCTTTCTCTGTGTCTCTCCTCCTGTAAGAAAGAAAAACCTCTCAGCCTCCTACACTTTTATCTAGAGGCAACTCAATCTCAAAAGGTTTCATACAATTAAAAGGAAAAGGTAGTAAGCAGAAAAATTGAACCACCTTCCAGCAGATGTTTTTTTCCTGTGCTGCTACTCAAAACAAATTGCCTGTCTTAAAATTTTCCTAGTTACTTTAATTATCTTTTTTCCAAAAACATGCTACCCCTGGACAAGCCCATAAAATATTGTCCTAAGGTACCCTCTTGCCAAGAGGTTTTTCCATAAGCTTTGCTAACCAGCTTCATGTAACTTACTGTTTTTTTGTAATGATTTATAACTAAACTTTTATGTGAAGCCCAGGCAATTTATCTATAAAGAATGCAAATTATTAAACAATAAAATTATAGCGTACATTGCAAACACAAAATGACCGATGAGATTACATAACCGCTCTCACAATTGTTAAGGTTTCTGTTAAGTCTTTCTGTGAGTAATAATGAGTCAAACTGAAACTATCACCAAAATAGGGTGAAATGAGAAAACATCATCCGTGCATTTATGCTGACAGACAGCCATGGTCTAAACTCACTAAGGAGCGTGAAACATTCACTTTCCTTACCAACATGTCCTTATTTACATTAGAGGTTTGAAAGCACAAAACCATAACCTTTATCAGGGTAGTTAACTCAAGCGTCCCTTACTTCTCATGCTAGTCCACTGTATCCTGGAATGTTTTCCCAAAGCACTATGTGATACTAGCTTCCCTCTCAGGGAAGTAGAAAGTCCTAAAATCCCTTCTCTCCATTCTGTAACTTCATATTGCTTATTTGTTTGGTGGACTGACAAAGCAGTTAGAACAAATAGTCTTGTTGGGTTTAAAGCATCTATGAAGCTACAGAAGTAGAGGGGAACATGCCATCAGGAAAAATGAAGTGGTTGCCCGGACATTTTGGTAGAGCACATTGAGGTGTTGAACTGTGAAGGGAGGGTCTTAAAGGCACTGACAACATGCCGTGGTCAAGCAATGCATAACTTAATACTAGTTTTTGCATCTTCATCAATACCATGGCCTTGGCATATTCTAGAGTTTTGATTAACTGATGGTAAATTTTACAGATTTGGGGAGACTAGATTTTGTGTTTCACAGGGTTTTTTTGCAAAACACACCAAACATATAATTTCTTTCATAAATTAAGACACTTCAGCAATAAACAGGAACACTTCCAGAATACATTTAACACATGTGAAAACAACTGAATGCTAATGCTTGGATCAAGCCAGCAATTGTCTTTGTTCTCTCCTCCAGCTGAGTAGAAGGCCTAATACATTACCTTGCTGGAATGGGATTGGTGGGAAAATCTGTGCTCCCACACCAAAAACCAGAGTGGTCTGGCCATAATAATTACTTCTAGGGCATATGTTCCACATGATTTCTTCAAAGTGATTGGTAGTAGTTATGTTAAGAGCTGTGTGATATCCCAGTGAAGTAATTTATTGCTCTTCTTGATGAACCTGCCTCTTCTGTTTCTTTCTTTCTTGTCCTCTAGACATGCAATTTTAAGATTAGAGAACCCATCTTCATAGGGCCATTCTTATTTCCTGCTGAGGAAGGACAATCCCTTGGCAAATATGGAACAGTTGCATCAGAAATAAGACACATAAAAAAAGGCAGCTATGGTTAAAATATAATATAGCATAAAAGCCAACTGTGTTAAAAACTGTCTGGAATGTTTAAATTCAGATTTTCAGAAAACTCTAAAATAATTATATCTGCCCTTAAGCCACACTTAAGGACAGCTGCAAACATCAAGCAAAGGGAGTGTGTAGGGACACTTTTCAAAGCCTGTGACTGTGAAGAGTAGACCACTGGGTACTGTTGGTCACAGGCAGGAGGCAAATAAAGTCTGACCCTGCTTAAGAGGGAATTAAAGAATCTAAAGACAGCTGCTAAATATAGGCAGAGTTTACTCTGCTGTTGGACTTTCTAAAACAGCAATGTTGTCAGAGCTCCTTCCCAAGCAACCCAAAAACGTACTTTAACACGATGAAAGAATCAATTCAACCACATAAACATGGCTTACAGAGTACCCAAATGGCAACTTTATCCCATTTCTGCTGGAAAAAGTGAAGCCTGGGCCAAGGTAAACTGATATAGCACAAGTGAAGGAAGTTTGTTCCTACAGTACAAACCCAGTCAATTCAAAGCCAAGCTCAGTAAGTCAAAAAGTCCATTTCTATCTCCATACCTGAATGTAATTGTTGAAGTAGTTTTTCTTCTGCATGAGCTTCAGACTAGAAATTCAACACACTGTTCCTCATGTGTGAACTTCATTCAGCCTTGACAACTGAATGACCATTTCCTAGACTGCTTATAAGGATTTCTATATTGATTTATAAATACAAGTATTATGTTTACTTTTCCCTTTTGCAATATACTAATTTATGCTTAGAAGAAATAGTATGTGCCTATCCCACCAAATGCATGCACACATTTGGAAACATCTGGGGTTGTTTAAGGTATTCTTAATTTTGCATATTTGTCAAGAGCAGGAGGTTAACTAAGGAAGTAATCTGAAAAGCATTTATCTGGTGACATGGTTTCTGCTGCAGTCTCAAGACAGTGGAATTGAGGAAGGGAGATAAAAAGCAACAATTGTCATTAATAAACATACACAGTTTATTCTGTGGTTTGTATTTCTACATTCTAGGTTTGAGCATGTTTAAGGAATCTGAATCTTCTGAGAATCTCTTCTCAAAGAGACTGCTGTTGGTCTGCACTTCTGGATGTTGCAAAATATCCAGTGCTGCTTGAAAGGGAGAAGATATTTTTTCAGGGTAATATGGCATTCAGTTTTATAAACTTTATCAATGAATTATCCAGGTAATATTAAAATGGCAAATACTTTAATATGAAAAATACAAGGACTTTCCTTCCAAATGTGGGTCAAAATTACTTTTAACATTTATAATACTATCTGGACAGAAATTTATACATTTCTAGCTGAAAGGTTAGCAACATTCTTTAAAGTTTTCTGTATTTCAAACAGATTATACTAATATTAAATTAATTCCTACATACTTTAAGAGTTTTACATATTTCACATGGACATTTTTGTCACCATTCATCATCAATTTTGCAAGAAAATAACTCACTCTCTCTTAATCTCAATTTTTTTTTCTAAGATGGGCAACACCAATATTAACATTCCATG
Organism: Manacus vitellinus; assembly: GCF_001715985.3. Lineage (NCBI taxonomy): Eukaryota > Metazoa > Chordata > Aves > Passeriformes > Pipridae > Manacus > Manacus vitellinus. Next base: position 15,666,607 of record NW_021940535.1, on the reverse strand, counting down.
AATGAGCCTAGTTGTTGTGAAATAGTAAAAGGAAAAAAAAGTCCTTTGTTGGGTTTTTTCCTGGAAATAACAAAAGAAAAAAAAAACCACCAACACACAAAACAATTATACAAATTACCTTTCTAAATGGATTTGAACAATCTTGACATTTGTTAGTCGAAAACAAGGGAGCATTTCTGGTTCTCTAGTAATTCTAATGGCAAAATGACCTAGGTGTGCCCCCATACAACCCAAATATTGAATTCCTCATCACCACTACCAACACAAGAGGAGACCTAAAACTTGACATTGACACATACAATATCTGGTAGTCTAGAAATCAATAAGAGCAGTGACCTGCTTTCAAATGAAAAGCAGGAAGGATCTCTCCCAAAGGCCCTAATGTCTATATGGCCTTCTGACTAACCACCAGCATACAAGAAAAACGTAGAAGCTTCAAACATGACTATGGAATGGACAGAAGTAAAAAACCCACTTCTTTGTATGATTCAGGCTTATAGATGCTACTAGTTGGAGTTTTTTATACTGCAGAAGTCGGAAGTGGTCTGAAGTAAATGGCAGAGAAGAGGGAAACTGAATGAAGAGATGCTGAGGAGAGTCTATGGCAAAACCACCTAGCCAGAACAGCACAGCACTTACAGAGTTGCAGTAGTCTTCTGACTAGTAGTGTGTGAAAAGCTAGGAGGGTATTTCTGGTGTACATCAAACACAGTAAAAGCTGAAGCGAGACCTCAAACCTCTTTCTCTTTTCTGAAACAGGATATGAATTTAATTATGCAGAAATGGTGTGTGCATTTCTTCTTTTTCTGAGAGTCTTGCAAATCCTTCTTATAAAAAACGTTGCTTTACAGTAGCACAGCTTCTAACTCCAATGAGTTTTAAGTATGCTTGCTGCTCTCCCTTTACTGCAGACTCCAGCTCCTCCCTGAGTCAGAGTGAGTGCATCTCTTTAAAAAAACAACTATTCTGACAGTATGTTCATCCTTTCTCAGGTTTTTTTGCCAATTTCAAGAGCCTAATTGCTATAGTGAACTATGAGAAATATACTGTATCCAAACTCTAACTGCAATGAAAAACTACCTTTTTCCCCACTCTGTTACCTCCCTATTTCAGCAGCAGATTTTCTCCCTTGCTAATGCAAGTATCTGTTGTGGAGTATTTTTCCTTTACAATAAAACAAAACATCCTTGGTTTCCAGCATGATTGTTACAAATCAACACCAATTTTGACATTAGTGTTTCTCTTTAAAGAAAACTTGATAGTTTCCCAGCAGTAGCATTGCATTTCTTTAATGCTTATTGACAGGCAAGTCAGTAGCCAGTGACTTTTTTTTTAATGACTATTCTTTTGTTCTCTTTGCAGTACCCGCAAGGACTTGAATGACAGAAAGTTCATTTTTCTCCGAATGAACATCTGATTAGAGTAGCCCATGCTTTACCCCCCTTTGGGAGACATGCTGTCAGCCAGTAAAGCCATGGTGGTCGTGGTAACTGTCACTGCATATCCAACAGCTGCTCCGTTACACATTCCCTAACCTGGCAAGAACCACGCCGCTGAGATTCTGCGGCTTTTCCCCACTCTGGCTCTGTGCTGCCCTAGCCCTGCACCTCCAGCAGGCAGGCTGGGCAGCAGCTCTGGCTGCAGCTGTTTCTCACTCTCCTAGTGCTGGTTCACCACAGCAGATCTCCCTAAGGTGTCTTCTGGAGCAGACCCTGGAGGCTGAGTGTCACCCCTGTCCAGGAACCAGAGCTTCTCAGCTGGAAGCCAGCAGTGCCCTAACCTGGTTGGAACCCACAATGTGCAGATGGCCTTATACTGTGGGGATTTTGCTGTACCAATGGAATGAAATTATGAGGGAAAAAATATGCTGAAGTGAACATTTTGAATTGTTTACATTCAAAGCAGAACATGGCATGATGAATAAAAGGTCAATCAAATCGACAACATAGGTTCCCTTAATATCAAAAGAATCATGTTCGTGCAGTCGCCATGCTCTAGTCGAGTGTTAGCTCAAGGAGAATCTGGGCTACATAAGGCAGAACTAAATGCAAATTGCATTCAATAGCTCAATGTCCTAATCATCATCTGGACAGTCATTTTAGTTTAATGCTAAATAGTTCAAAATGGTATTTTAATTATACAAAGCTAGGTACCATAATATTTTCTTTGGAACAAGGCTTTAAATTTCAATCTTTGTTGAAGATGCAAGCAGAACATGAATGGAGCTTAAACTACCACCACAACTGGTTAAACCTTCCTAGAGGTATTTTGGTTGTATTCAGGCTGGATGTCCTAATTAGGATTGTATTCTATGTCTCTATGTCTCTTACATATGAGTAGCTCTGTCTTCCACAATGAAATCTAGAACTGAAATCTACGTGAGACATTCTTAAACACGATGATATTCTAGAAGTCTAAAGGTAAAGCAAACTGTTGTTTGTTTTTTTTTAAATTAACATATATTCCTGTTTGTGTAAACCACACAGAGCTTAAAATAATTAAATTCAGAATTTCCTCTGATTTTTTGACTAAAAAAATTTTGAGACAATTAAAAAAATATGAAAAGTGAATTACAATGGTACTTATATACTCTCAGTTACATTATTAATAGCTGCCATCATTTCTGCCAAAGTGCAAATGCATTTAAATACTTTAAAATGATAGCATTGATCTGTATACAATATTTTAAATGACATTCCAGTTTATGAATTCCTTTTTATGGCAAGTTAACATGTAAATGGTTAAACAAGAAGCAATGAATATGAAGGAACTGTAAAAGTTGCATCTGCAGAAACTGCAGTTCAGCCACACACCTGATTAACTGTCCATGCTAGTACAAGATCAAGCACAAGATCAAGCCACTCACCAACGAAACCTTATATTTAAAAAAGTAAGCAAAAACTTTCATGGACAACAAAGTATGGCAAGAAAAACAATTAATACAACAGATTTAGAGATGAACTGTCATGAAAACTAAATTATATTAATGAACTGGAGGATACTGGATGACAGCATAACTGGCATACCAATGGGTTTGAAATTGGAACCCTAACAAGAATAGCATTTGCCAGAGATGGTAGATAAAGTTTTGTAACATACTGCTTCTTTGCCTGCTAAAATTGACCAAAAGTGATCCTTATGCATTACAAAGGGCAAAGCTGTAATAGAAAGCAAAAGAATAACAAATGTTTTTCTATGCCTGAAAGAGCTATGGAAAGAAAGATGTAACATTAAGATATTATACTTACAGTATATATTCCTGGAATGAAAAATCAAGAACCATAACAAGAAGGTGTCAGAAGCTCTTGTTAAGGACCCAATAAAAACATTAAAAAAAGAAAATTTGATTCTCTAAAGGTGCTATGATTTCTCCAGCTAACTTGGCTGTCCCCTTTTTGCTCAGAGTTCCTAGCTGAGGAAATAAATACCAACCTACGTAAATGTCCATTTCTTTGCTAAACAGGGAGAAAGGAGACCCTCAGAACAAACAGAACTTTTATGTCTGCAGGTGCCAGCACAGCGTATAGCACAGCCAAGTGAAAAAGAGTTATTCTTACATTCCAAATGCAATGTTTCTTTAGAACGCAGGGGTTAAAATCTTGCTGTTCCTCCTAATCTGTTGTTCCGAATCAGAAACTGATGAAATTGAAACTTCAGCTTCTCCTTTCTACAGCTTATCCTAGCATGGGAATTGATTCATCACACACTGCAATCAACTTTTTGGTACTTAACTGAATACAAATTATGATACTGAGGGAGATTTACATGTTTGTGTTGTAGAGCACAATGCTCATGAAAAAAAGTTGATTTATCTAGTGCAGTGGATTCTGTTACATTTCCAAACACCCACTCAAAGTAAAACACAGAAAGACTGGGAGGATGGGCATTTTAATTGTTTTCTCTGCTTTTCTACTTCTCTGTGCTAATTCATGTAATTGTTAATTTTCAAAAGGATCATTTTATGTTTGTTCCAAGCCTTTGACTTACCAGAAATACCAAATTTGCTCTCCCAAAATTTTGTTGTAGAAGTTCTGGGAAATCTCAGAGATGTTATGAACCTTACTGAAAGTTTAGAGCGCTGAATATTCTTTTCTCTAAAATATGAATTAGTCACTGAAATTAAATAAAAGGTGTTATAAAAAGTGGAGTTTAGAAAAAAAACAACTCCAAGAAACAATGAATTTGAAATAACCTGTCAAAAAATCCCTGCTTTTCTGAGTCGAATAACACTTTGCCCCAGTTATGCAAAAACATGATAGAAAGTTAAACCTTAGTTACACTTTCTTTTGACACATCACCATTCAATCATGTCTTCCTTGATGCTATGCTCCTTCCTAATTCTATAGGAGAAGCAGGAAAGAGAATTAAGTGCACATATATATAATACTTATACTACATTTCATATATATTACATATGTAAAATAATAACAGACATGCAGTAGATGTCTTCATACCAAATATGACATTTGTAATGTCTTCTTGCTCTCTGCCCTTATTCAATTCTGCCTGTTACTCCTTTCAGTTGTTTATACTATGAGATCTTTGGAACAGATATGCAGACAATGCCTGAAAAAAACAGACCCAAATCCCTGATACTGGTGTTAATAATTCACAATAATTAAACCAATGCTGAGATAGGTAAATAATAAAAAGAATAAAATCTACAATCCCAAATTTCAGCTTATTAGGAAAAACTGAGAAATACTTATTCAATTGGAGAGCAAAGAGATGAGCTGAGAAATCCTGAATTGTAGTATCTGTATTAAACTCCCAGTTTCAGTTTGCCCTAAATGAGAATTGTTACCATCATCATTGAAGTTTCAGAACTGTATAGCACTTCCAAGATCTTATAAGATTTGTTTTACTAACTTTGTCAAGGGTTTCCACTGAGTATCCATTTCTGTATCCAGCTTCATTACATTACATATCCTCATCTACTCAGTTGTGCATAAAGGTTGAACATTGGTTGTAAAGGAAAGAAGATAGTTAATTAAATGCTTTGCAGCAAAGAATTTGAATGTAGAAGCTGTCAGGCTCTTAAGGCCTTCTAAACACAAATGGAATCAATGGGATAAAGCCTTTGAGTTTTCATTTTGATTCTATGTATTACAACATGTCACATTAATAGTAAAAAAAAAAAAATCTCACGATTCTGTAGACAATACTATGGTTTGCCACACCAACAGCAACTAACCCTTGCTGCACCCCCACCAACCAGCCATCAGAACTGGAGTCACACAAAGCCTGTATTACTTATGGATGTAAATATCCCAGTGAGGTAGATAATTAGGAACACATCAGAATCATATCACAGGGAAATACATGTCAAGAGCTGAGTTTTCAAATCAGATGTCCCTTCCCTGCATTCAGTGCTCTCTTAGCACTGAAATGAATGTCAGTAGATGAAAGTACAGCAGCTGTAAAACCACATTCAGCAACATAAAAAAGATCAGAAAGGGAGAAGAGGATAGAAATAACATTTCTTTGCAGCTCAGCTACAATGAGAGTTTATATCTCAACTCAAAAATATGCAACATGATAATTTCACTGACTTCCCCAATAAGCCTCCTGTACTTATGAACAGTCAAATGCTTAACTGCACAACATAGATAAGATACTAGGAACTAAGAAGTTGATTTTCAAAGCAATGGATGAACACAAAAAAGCAAAAAAGACTTTTTTCCCCTTACTGAAGTTCAGGTTATGGATTTTTATGACTGCCAATACTTCCTCTTGACAACATCCATATCTCAGTAAGTAAAACCACAGAATCAGTGCTGGTCAGTTGAGGCTCCTTAGAAGAGCAGTGTTAAATTTAAAGTCAGATTGAATTTTCCAGACTGGTGAATATGAAGAAGCTAAGTGTTCAGCATTATTATTGTTGCATCACTCCTGTGCACCTAAAAACTAAAGCAAAGGGAAAAGCCTTGACAAAAAACCCCCATGCTTTGGGGTTTTTCCTGCCATATTTGTCATGGTAGGAAAGCATCTTCCTCTACTCACATTCTGTTTATCAGTCTTTAAGTGTCAAGTCTGAATTAGAAACAAGTGCAGTGAATATATTCAATTATTGTAAATTTTAAGGAAAATAAGTCCTTGTACCTCAGATTGTTTTTCATATTTTATGGAGAAGTAGACAAATAACCACAGACTTCTTAACAATGTAAACTAAGGAGGTGAGCAAATATAACATGATAATTATATAAAATCATCCTACTGTAAATTTGGGTAGGGAGAGGTATGGGGATTTACTATAAGTTAAATACTGAGAACTTGACGCATGCAAAAAGAAGCTGTCTGCTGACAGAAGGATTTTTTTAGACAGCATCAGGCTCACATTCAGCAATGACATTTTTTTCTCTTTCATTTCTGCATCCTTCTCTACATACGTTAAGAAGTAGCTTTGTCTTCTGCCCTGATGACTCGGATCTTAACATTTTCAGTGATGGCAATCCAAATGCAGAAGTATGGATTGTACTTAGGCCTAATTTTCTGAACTATGAGTAGTGTTACAATCTCAGTGGACTATAAATTGAGGAACTTGATCTTCAGATCTCTAGTTTACCACTAACATTCCTCCACAATGCCCGGCAAACTGCTTAATCTCTTTGTGCTGTTGTTTCCCTACCTCTGAGGCTTTTTGTGGTTTAGAAATGAAAGAAGTAACTACTCTGGTTGAACTTCAAGGCAGAATGATGATCCTACATTACAGGGTGGTGTGCCCAACGAGAAGCAAACATTTCCAGAACTAAAGAAACAGACAATGATTCTTAAGAGGATCAACCAGCAGTTAAGAGGATTTGTATCTCTAAGCAGGGATTTACTACACAAAATGAGTATGTACAAACAAGACTAGCACTCAAACAGAACTGACTACCTAGTGCGTTTCTGTTATTAAAGGCTTACTCTTCCTTTTTCTTTACTTGTAATACAACTCCTGACATCAAGGATGGAGCTGTAACCCCTGTCCATGTTACGGAATGGATTTGAAAGTACCTTAGAACTTGAGGGCTTGCCTCCATAGAGACATTCTCTGCTTTGGCACAACTCTCCCCCTAACACATAAAAACCAGACTAAGGAGTGATTAGGAAATGTCCAGGCTACTACTAATGGCAAGACACCAGGAGGGCTCTTGTGCCAGCTCACATATTTAGAGGACTGCACCACAGAGTGATTGCAGTGACCTAGAAGCCACATCGAACACTGAATCATTTCCTTTTAAACATATATCTTCAAGGACTAGCCCTTCTCTGTGTGGTAGGTAAAAAAATGGGAAAGGATGAAGCAAAAGAATGGCTAAGTAACTTTTCAAAGAAAATCACAAACAGAAGGAAAACTTGTTACTGTATACAGAGCTGCAAGGAGGGAAAACAAAAATCCTAAGCTTCAGTAGTGGTTGAAATAAGTTTCTAAATAAAACCTCCAATGACAGTCACTCTCTAAGTGTTGTGAATGTATTCAGACAGCAAAGCACTCTGATCATAGCCTGAAAAGTAATTGTTCTTGTAAGCAAGGTAAATCAAACAATGAAAATTCATAGTTTGCTTTGTTTTGGGGGTGAGCCCTCCATTGCTTTTACACTACTGAACTACTACTACTTGAAAATCTTGGTACCATCAAGTGGTCTACATCTGGTACATCATATAGTTTATATCTTTGGGGTACATCTAGTCTCTTGAGATAAAATGAGGACATTTTAGGGGAAAAAAAGCCAATGAAAGATTGTGCTGTTGTACACAGACTTCAGAAAAGGAACTGTTTTGCACTCTGCCAATCAGATCTAGGAGTGACTGGCAAACATAATTATTATTTGATGTAATTTTTCTACTTGAGCAGATGGTCAGCTCCCTATATACTACTTCAGGGGCATCTTGCTAGAAAGACAACAAATTTTGGTAGTCACCCTGATCGGATGGTTCCAACTCCCCTGAAACATCAGGGGAAAGGCCAGGCCCATGAAGGGAAGGGTGTCATTCTTGGTGAAGTGGTAAGAGACAGGCCACAGGACTCGAGATGGGCCCTACCACCACAGAGCTTCCTACTTAGCAACATGCCAGTTGCGGTTCTTCTAGAGAAAGAGAGAGGCCGAGGCCACACAGCGCTAATGCCTGCGTTGTGAAGATACTGCAAAAGTCTATCATCAGTTATGTGAGACTTGGCAGGCTGCAGGTTCAGAGGTCTGCAAGACACTAATATCCAGAACAAGAAGAGTTAGAGATTACTAAGATAAGACAGAACATGCCTAGTGCTTCTTCCTACAGGAAAAGATTCTGATGTAAAGACCTCCTATTCTTAAACAGACATATGGATAGGTTTAATTTTATGAGGGAGTAAACACAAAATGCTGGAACCTGCACAACCAAAAGATAATACAAACTCCTTCTTCATGTTTTTCCCTCTCATGGAAGACATGTCTCTAGTCAGTGGCAATCTCAGATGGCAATTGCAAATAAGGCCCTGAACAACTCTGCAGTGGCTTCTGTAATAGTATGCTCCCTTAAGAAAATGAAATGTTTCTTTGATTCTAAATATTCTCATTTAAAGCTCCCCTACATCTTGCACTTATGAGTGAATGTATTTCACATGAGTAAGCTTAAAAAAGAATCACAGCCTTTTACTGGAAGTTACATTTCATGAAACAAGATCAAAAATGTCAACAGCGAAAATGTCGAAGAGGTGCCATTTGAAAATATGCCTTTGAACTCATTTGACCAAGGCTATTGTTTAAAAAAAAAAAAATCACACCTGTGTGTAGACAGATAGGCTCTCTTTATCTAGTAAGAACTAGGTGTGGAGACACGTGGGATAGATAATTAATCTCTATTGCTATCTATAGTTTCATTGTTAACACCGTCTTGGTTGAAGTGTGAAAATATGTTCACACTTTTGAAAATGGGCAATTAATCAAATGACAATATGAATCTTAGGAACACAGAAATTACTGTTACCCAACACTATTTCTGACTATTTATTTTTAAAAAAGTTTATAAGAAAAGCACATTGTCTCGGGTATCCTTCAAGATTATAAGGGAAGCTACCATATCCTCCCCACTGTAACAATCAGTGCATAAATTGTGACCACCATCACCAGTCTACTTTCCCTAGTGCACCTAGTACTTTATCCTCGGGGAGTTAATTGCAGGGAATATTTTCCTTATATAGACAAGTTCCAAGAAACTGTAACAGAGAGATGACATAAGCAGCACTAAATAACCAGAAGCAGGAAGCAGTAGCCACTGTCCTATTAAGGCCCTGTCAAGTAGCAGTTGTGTGTATTAAGCACTACTGGTCTCACATCAGTGCCCCAGAGATGTCCCAATTAAGCAAGTTTACAGGATAAGTATGTCAGTTAAATGAAGCATACAGTACTAACTCGTATCGAAGTGCTACATGGCAAAAGCCCCACACGTTTCAGCACAACTTCACAGGGCTGCCCAACTTGTGCAAGATTCATATTAAAAAAGATTTGACTAAACACAAATTGCATACTCCAGATGTCATTTCAGAACTCTCTCCTGGGATAAGATACAAGTTAGACCTCATGTTTACATTATATTCTCTAAGTGGTTTTGATCATAACTTTGCACTTTTTTTTCTCTTTTTTTTTTAATGAAACCATCCCTTTATACCCTTGGATGCTCCTTCAGGATATTGTTCACTTCCACAGGCACTTCCAATTAATTAAAGAAGAAAAACTATCTTTTCTCTATACAGGTTGATGAACTTAATAACATCAAGAACGCATATAAAAGCATGTGGAATATGTATTTACAAAGTGTTTTGCTTTTTTATCTATACTACTAGAATTCTTGATATGGCTTTAACACCTCATATCTCTAACACAGTAACTTCCTCTTTTCTGGTCTGTTCTTGAGCTGCTGTAAGAAAATAATTTTCCTGTGTCACCGTGTTGTCCACTGTTCCACCTTCTGGGATCACTGCACTGACTCCCAAGTCAGATATAAGCTATTTATCTTAATTTAAAGCCCTTTGTGGACAGTTTCTGTCTTACTTATGCCATTCCTTCTCTCCATAATGTCAGTCTCATTTGCTTATCTGTCAAGGTAACACTTTCTGCAATATGTTCTCATTTCCAATAATTTCTAATAGCCCCATATAGCACAAGACTATTATCAGACCCACGGCTGCCTATGCCCTTACTCAAAAACTATTTCTTACTCTCAAATCTCTGTATTTGTTCTAGCCAAAGCTGTTCTAGACAATTTTTTTCCTTTGTATTTGTTCTTATTTCCTCAAGATATGTCTTGCTCCCTTGCAGTTCTTAGCATTCTTCATTTTTTTTGGTCAGACTTGGAAATAAGACTTGCAGAAAAATCCTATTTCTGCTCTCCAGGCCAGCTACTGGAAGAGAAGAGGACAGCTTCCCCAACTTACAAAGTTTTTGGACTTCCGTTTTTGTGCGTATTGCCTTCATCAAATAAAGTTCTGTCTAGCCTAGCACCCTGTGATTAAACTGACACAATACACAGAGCTGACACATAAATTCAAAGATCTTCATCAATAAAAAAAATCTTCAGAGTACTGATTTTACAGGGCATATATAAACACCAATAGCCAAGAGTTTAAGAGTAGCAAAAATCACTAACTAAAATAATGCCTTTTTTTAACTCGACCTACTGTTGTAAGTGTACATTCTCCTTTTTTTGCTGAAAGTTTCTCTTTGTATTACCTGTTCTCTTGCATTTTCTTGTTGCAGATATATATTAGAACTCTTTGCAGATTGGCTGGTATCTTTTTTTTAGCACTCTTACATTCAATGCAGAAGTGGCATAGGCCAAAAACCCCTTAATAAAACAAATACAAGCAAATTGACATGTTGCTTTTGCACAGCCCTGTTGAACTAAAATTCTCTTAATCAGCATATAAACAGTAACTGAAATGGTATAGTTTACAGTTACGGAAAACAATTGTAACATTCACATTTTACTGTAAGGAAATAGACCAGACTTGTGGATTTTAAAGAAAAGAAAAGAATAAAGGCACTTAACGGTGTAAAACTGAAATGCTCTAGATCGGTAAGGCCAAAAGCAATCGTGTGGAAGATTTTGCCTACATCACGCTCTACTAACTTCTGTGAACATATCAACATGAAGAACTTGGCTCTTAGTGTGGCCTCAAATTGAAACAATCTATTTTCAAATAAAGGGACTGAATTTTCAGATGGGGAAAATAATGTAAATCTGGGGAAAAAACTGGACTTGAAATTCCTTTTAAGAATAAATAATGTGGTTATTGTTATCAGAATTCCTCCTACTGATTTTTTCTAGACTGCTTATTATCTTCCAGAGGCATAGAAGGTCTATCTGGTGTTTGGGGAAGGCTCCTGGACTTCCCACTTCCCTAAGAATGTAATATTTAACATTCATCTTTCCATTTAACAGGAAGTAACAATGCCAGATAACAGAGGAATGCTATATTTAGAAGCATTTTTGCAGCCTCCTGTAAGTGGCTACTGCATAAAATGACTGATTTTCCATACCACCTGTCACTCTAAAATGTTGAACACAGGAAAAAAGGTGGGCTTTTTGAAAATCCTGGGTTGTATTTGTTAAAACAAGTCCTGAGTTTCAGACGTCTCCTTGTTTTTAATTATTCTTAATTTCTGGGGAATCATGTTCTCGGATTTTTAAATGTGTGGCAATTTGTCACTTTTTGTTTAATTTTTCTTTTAATTGCATGTTTTGTTTCCCAAACTGGTCAGCATTGCCTCGTGCCATGAACAACTAAAGATTGGTCAGTTAAATATACTGCAGACTCCTAAATATGAGTTTCAGGTGGGATAGTAAATTTTGTGATTCCTCTATCAACCACACAGCTGTCACAGGAATGTGGTCCCAGTGATATCGAAGCATGAGAGATGATCTCTCGCCCTCTGATTGGGAATCCCTTCCTAAAGGTCACAGACCAACTCATTGGTTAAAACAGCCACCACTGAAATTCTTCTTTTCCACTTCAAGCCCTTGCTGTGGAAGGCAAGAGCTGGAGGCTGTGACACCCAGCCCCTGTCAGGGGCAGCACACACTCACAAGCTCCCTAGGTTCCCAGGGAAGTGGTAATCTCCGTACCTGGGCCCGCAGGGAGCCCAGTTCTGAGCTGCTCAGTACAAGAGAGACATGGAGCTCCTGGAGTAGGTCCAGCAAAGGGCAAAGAAAATGACTGAGAGACTGGAGCATCCCTCTTATGCAGAAAGGCTGAGGAAGTATAGAGAAGATGACTGAGAGGGGACCTCATCAACATCTACAAGTATCTGAAGGGAGTGTGTCAAGAGGATGGATCCAGGCTCTTCTCAGTGGTACCAAGCAATAGGACAAGAGCCAATGGGCAGCAACTGATGCAGAGGAAGCTCCATCTGAACATGAGGAAGAACTTCTTTACTGGGACCGAGCACTGGAACAGATTGCCCAGAGAGGTTGTGGAATCTCCCTCACTGGAGATGTACAAGAACCGTCTGGACGCAATCCTGCGCCACGTCCTCCGGGATGACCCAGCTTGAGCAGGGAGTTGAAGCAGATGAGCCCGATGTGGTCCCTTTCCAACCCGACCCATTCTGTGACTCCTCGGTGACCCCCAGAGTCCGAGACCACCGACCGTCGCGCGCTTCACGCACGCCCACCCCAGCCAGGCTCCACTTCGCTGCGCGCCCTACCCCGTGAGGGCGCCGGAAGGAGCGGGCGGGGCCGCGCTGCGCGAGGCGGTGCGGTGCGTGGCGCGGCGTGTGCGCGCTGCCGCGCGCGCGGGCGAGATGGAGCCTCCCCGCCGGCGCCGCAGGTAGGGCGGCCGGAGGGCGCGGAGGGAGGGAGGAAGGACGGGGGCGGCGAGCGGCCCCCCCCAGAACACACCCTCCCCACTCTCTCCAACTCTCCTCCCCCTTGCTCCGCCTCGCTAGGGCCTCACTGTGGAAACCCCACGTCGCTTCGCTGGCCGGCTCATCGCGGGAGGGCGGCGGCTGGCTTGCACGCAGCGCCCGGGTGCTGGAGGGCACCAGGAGTTCCTGCCGCCCATCCGCGAGGTTCCGGACGGCGTCCCCGCCGCAGGAGCGGTCTCCCGGCGCCCTCCCGCTCTCTCGGCTCCCTTTCCCGCCGCCCCTTCCGTCCCTCCTTCTTGCCGCCCCTGTGACCTCCAGCGGCCGGGCGGCGCCCAGGCAGCCCCGGGGAGGCGAGGTGCCCGCTGGTGCTCGTGTGGCCTCTCTGGCTGTGTAACGAAGGAAAAGGCTAAACACCAAGGTTACGTCGCCTTTGGCTTCGCGTTGCCGAGGTCTTGCCCGAATGATTATAGACACGTGTCCACAGAAGTGAATGAAAACCCGTGTGCTTTATACCCGCGTAGTGTTCGCTCACCTGCCCTAAACCCCTGAGTCTGGTGCCTTCAGCTTGGTATGTAAAAAGGCCATTTCCCCGTGAGACCGAGCCCTGCGTGGTGTGGGCCGGCTCCAGCTGACACAAGGTGTTGGGACACCCGTAGCTGGTGACAGACTGCAGCGGTCGTGGCTGTGCACCTTGGTCAGTGCAGCCTGTGGCTGCTGCTTCAAAAGCTAAGAGGGTTGGCCAAGGTCAAGCTCCTGATTTCTGATAGAAACCTGTCCTGGGCCTGGCTTTCCAAGCCCTGCAGACAAGGCATTCATAGAGCAGTTAAGTTCTAGGTTTGTTTCTGGGTTTTTTGATCGTGTTCTCTAAGTGTTGATCTGTTACTGAATTAAGAAAATGTTATAAAACTTAATGCTGCATTTTGAGTGGTGGATGTTCACATCTACAACATAATTTCACTTCCCAATTGTCCTTTGGAAAAAACCTACTTATTACACTAGCTTAATTCAACCTGTTGTGATTTCAGTGTAGAGCAAACACTGAAGTTCATCAGCATTCTGCTTCCCTGTGTTTCTATATAATGACATTATCTGTCCCTCCCAGTCCATGTTGTAGTTGTATGTTAGCTGTAGTAGGACTGCTGAGGGTGTACATGCTGTGTGATACCAATACTGATATTCATCTGCCGAGCAGTGGCGTTGCTTACTGACACCTCTCTAAATCTGCTACCTTGTTATCCAGTGTCTTCTGCTTCCCTCCCCCCGTTCCCCATCAGTCCCTGGCTGTTATGGCTCTGTTGAAAACCTCAGAATGTGAACTAAAAGCAGACATGTCTACGTGAGGTAGTAGAGAAACTGGAACAGTAGCTGCAAGAGGTGTGAGCTGCCCTGTTCATATTAGTAAGGTGTTAACCCAGATACTCTGGTGCGGTAGGTTTTAGTGTCATCATTGTTAACTGCTTCTTGGCTCATATATGAGAAAAAAGAGGGAGAATCACAGTTCTGTAAATTATTACTGTGACTGATACTTCATTTTGTGGTCACAAAAGACAAATATTCTTATGGCTTTGCCAGGCAGTAGGGAGCGAATATGAAGGAGTCCTCTGAAACTCGGAATATAGAACCTGTGAATTATGTCGTGATTTGTATGGGAGGAGTTTTTTGACAGCCACGGTTCGGGAAGGAACTGTGGTTGTGTCATTAGGTGATTACATTCAGGAAATAAATTGGTAGATGAATCTGTTCACAAAAGTTTATGTTCATAGAATCAAAGATTATCCTGAGTTGGAATGAACCCACAAGGATCATCAAGTCTGATTCTTGGCCTTGCTCAGGACATCCCCAAGGATGACATCATGTGCCTCATAGCGTTGTCCAGATACTTCTCGAACTCTGTCAGGCTCGGTGCTGTGGCCACTTCTCTGGGGTGCCTGTTCAAGTGCCCAACCACTCTCTGGGGGAAAAACCTTTTCCTAATAGCCAACCTAAACTTCCCCTGACTCAGCTTCAGGCTATTCCCTCGGATCCCATCACTGGTCACCAGAGAGATCAGTGCCTGCCCCTTCACTTCCCCTTGTGAGGAAGATGTAGACTGCAATGAGGTCTCCCCTCAGTCTCCTCAAGGCTGAACAAGCCAAGTGACCTCAACTGCTCTTGGCCTTTCCTCTCCTCTAAGCCCTTCACCAACTCTGTTGCCCTACTTTGGACGCTCTCCAAGAGCTTTGTATCCTTGTTGTAATGTGGTGCCCAAAACTGCACACAATATTCAAGGTGAGACTACGCCAGTGCAGAGCAGAGCAGGACAATCCCCTCCCTCCACTGGCTGGTGATGCTTTGCCTGACACGGTTGGCCCTCCTGGCTGCCAGGGCACTGCTGACTCATATTCAACTGGCCATCGACCAGGACCCCCAGGTCCCTTTCCACAGCGCTGCTCTCCAGCATCTCATTCCTCTCTGTCCATACATCCAGGGCTGCCCCATTCTAGGTGCTAAACTGTGTTAATCTTCACATAGTTGGTAATTGCCCAGTTCTCTGATTCACGTAGGTCTCTTTGCAGAGCCTCCCTGCCTTTGAGGGAGTCAACAGCTCCTCACAGTTTAGGAAAATGTTACATTAGTTTGTTTTATCCTTCTCCAGAATGAATGTGCTGCAGCTCAGCATTGAATTTGATTTTTGTATGCACCACTTCCAAAACTATGTAGGGTGCTGTTTTTAGTAGTAGAGGCCATGGGTTATAAGAAAGCACGTTTTCTTTTTAATGTGCACTTGGTTATATCTGTAATTTTCAGATGACGATGTCTGGATCCCCAGTTGAAGATTCACAGATGTGTAAAAAGAAAAGTGGAATCATTGTCAGTAGCTGAGATACACAATACAGACTTTGGTACCCTTCCTAGATATAGGGCTTAAAAGCAGAGGGGCTGAAGACTGATTTAATATTTTTCCTAAGCTACTTAAAATGTTTGTTTCTTACTGTTATGTGGAAGTCTAGGCTGCTAACAAATTACAACATCCATTTTTCAGTGGAAGGAGAGAATTGGGCTTGCAGAATGGTTGTAACTTTGTTTCAAAGTGGCAAGGGCTGTAAGACCAGAGCTTGAAGAATATCCTGAAAGGAATGAAATGATAATTTCAAAAAATAGGGAGGATAAAATAATGGGGGATAAAACAATGTTGAATTTAAAGGGCAAAAATATACAAGTAAAAGGAAAAGTGACTTTTCAGCTGTTCTTTTTCAGCTTTTAATTAAACTTCTTTTAGATAAGTTGCCAGAATAACATCTGCAATTCTTGTGTTAATGTAAGCGAAAGGCTTTTAGCCTTGTCTTCATGTCAGAACATTTCATGTTCTGGAACTTATGAAAACACTGGTGTGTTTTGATCATATCTGTGATGTTAGTTTCCAAGATCTTCGTTCATTTTTATTACATATACTGATTATTCATTAAGTACATAGGTACAGAAGTCAAAGGTTGGCATTGATTTTTATTGTCTCTTAGTCCTTCCAGTTAAAGGAATTAAAAAAAGTGCAGGAAGAATGGTATTTGGTCCTGTTATTCAAAAGCCTTGCTCTTCATTTGTGTGTGGTGTTCATTCTTTGGAATGAAAGGTGTAAATTTTATCTTGAAAGGAGTGGCTAAAACTTTTAATTGTGATTTACATTATTTTTCAGTACACCTTGTCATTCACTTCTGAAAATGAGTAAAGAGGACTATGTAGTGCTGGAGCAACTGATTAACATTATGGGGTATGGTGAGAAATCTGAGGTTGTTAACATCTCCTATTGTAATAATGGGGGGAGTTGTTGGTTTTTAGATTTTCCTGCATCCCTTCTTTTTCCAGATGTTGGGGACTTTGCTCTTTCTGTGTCAGATTTGCCTTTTACTTGTCTCTTGTTTCTGATGCAAATTGTTGCATAGTTTTTGCTACCACTGCTTAGCTCTATTTTATGTGATCTGTTTGATTTATACCATTCAGGTAGTTTGTGGTGCAGGACCTTTCTCTGTTTCTTACTCCAGGTGAAAGTAAGCAGAAAATACTTGGACAACATCCACTGTTAGTTAGAAGGGATGTAGAAGAAATAGGGATTGTACACTTGGGACTGGTTTCAGAGAAGAGGCACTCAGAAGTTTGGGCTTGATTTAAAAAGTGTTGAACCATATCCTATATAAGAATTGAATTGTGTCTGTGCTGTTATTATATTTTGGCATCCCAGAAAAAAATCAAAAATGTATATTTGATTGCTGAGTACTGCTGCATGGTGTCTTTGTTTTTAAGTGAAAGAAAGCTGTGTTGAGGACTTTGCATCAGTTACCAAGTGAAACATTCAGCAGCTTTACAATGGCGGAATTAGGGCTGTCTCTGCTAGTTTAGTCCTAGGTCACTCATGGCCCTAGTTGTTACTGACTCTATATTTTGTGCATTTTGCTGGAATTCTCATTTGAGGTAGGCTGAGGTAGCTCACACCTGAAGTTTTTCTAACTGGCAGATCTGTCATACTTGAACAATGGTACAGGCTAAACACTGATGAACCTGCATTATTTCCAGCAGTAAATACTTAAGTCCTAATCTGTAATTAATTTTCAGGCCCTGTAACTGGATTTGCTGTGTGATCAGCAGTATAAAAATATCTCCTTGTGTCGGCTTGGCTTTACTTATTACTCACTAGATGTATGAGCATTTGCAATCTGCATGTAATTAAAAAAAAGTGTGCTTTGCCGGGTCTGCTTTTCCTTTTCTTTCTGGATATTACAGACATTCTGTCATACAGCCATTGTTCACTTTTAGCAAACAGTATTCTGGTAATCCAGTACTGCCATATTGCAGGAATACGAGCCCCAAAGCAAAATGTAAGATAACAAATTCAGCCACTGAAAAAGGTGAAAATTGACTTTGAGGTGACGATAGAATGGTGAGAAGTTAAAGCTTTGGAAATTTTCTCTGGTATTGTCATCCCTGTACTCCATCTTAATTTAAAATGATGTCAGTATTAGAAAGATCTCAAAATCTGGAACTTTTTTAGTACAAATAAATTTATTCATATACATTTAAAGAAGAAAAAAAATGGTTGCTGTGTAGAGAAGTTGCACTGATCAGTGTCTTTTGCTTTTAAATCAGGGTTTCACGGTATCACATATATAGTTTCACTTGGATTATAACACTTCTGTCATTTCACGTTGTCCTATATTTTAAAACCCTTAGTAGGAACCAAGTACTTAAGGCTCTAGTTTGTATGCAAACACTGATGTGCAAGTGAGATTACCAAGCTCAGGTGTTTGGGCCTGGTCCGTCATCTGTCAGTTTACACTGGATGTTTTTGACTAATAAAATCCTTTACCTTTAGCAGGATTCTGCATGGTTTTTGTGGGACTGAGGTTACAAAGCAATATGCTGAAAGTCATTGTCACTTTGACCCCATGAATTCCATGTCAGTAAAGGCACAGAAGTTCTCTCAAAAGCTACAGGATTGCATACTTAAAGTATTTAATTACGTCGGTACATCAAATTAGAATTGTAGGAAAAGACCCTAAGCCTTTAGAAGGATAAGGGTTTTTTTGTCCCATGACTTTAACGGGTCTGTCTCTAAATGCATTTGTTCCGTTGTGTGACTTAGTGTTTTCATACAGAGGGTTTGAGTAGTTGATAATATATTCAATGATACAGACTTTTTGGATAAGTTTTTATGATGCACATAGTCATAAATTATTCACATGAATTAATGCAAGATTGGTCAATTTTATTTAATACAGGGAGGATAAGCTAGGCAGAATAATGGAGATGAAAATTTTGAGTTGAATGCATTCTTTTTCTGGAGGAGTAGTAAGCTCTAATTATATTGTTTATTCAAAACACTGTTACAAGCACACTAAAATAAATCTGATTTTTTAAAAAAAATATGTAACCTCTAGAGCCAATAGTCTGATTGACAAAAGGAATGTTTGCCAATAAGCATGCACTGAACAGTGTGCTACTCCTTCTGTTATTAATAAAAGTGTTAAAAAAAAAGTGTACTTTTCAAGTGTATTTTTATAATTAGCTCATAGGCAAGTGTCTTAAAACAAAACTTTGAAATGGAACAGCATATTTACAGCTGAGAAACAGTTTTTATCAAGTGATATGAAAAATAACTGAATCCCCCAAATTAATGCAATTTTGTAACTTAGCTATAAACTTGTTCTCCAAGCCAGCTCAAATATTGAGTATACTATAGGTCTGCATATGGGAAGAATGAGAGAATGGCTGGTAAACTAAAGTTTCAGTAGACTTATCATAAGACCTTCCCTTCCAGGAAAACGGCTCCTTTAAATGTGGTATAGGTTAAAGAACGGGCATTTTGTTTGCATCTCCTTGGTTTTCTTCCCTTTGACTGTAATAACTCTCCTATTTCTACTGCTGAAGTTCTCATTAATACATTTTCAAGTTTTATTTCTTAGCTTAAAAAAGAAAGACATCTTAGAAATCTGTCTACTTACAAGTGCTTACTTTTGAAAGCAACTGGTAGAAAAAAATAGTAAGGTGTATTAAAAAAAGTCCCTTTTATAGCTCCACATTTCTCAACCAAGCTCCCAAAATAATGAAAGTGATTGTTTTTGAAATTTATACATTTTGAGGAGTATTACAGTTTAACTTGCATTCTTGAACCTCAACTAAACTTTCTACCGCATTTTTGCTAGTAAGTGATTTCAAGAAAAACGTGAGGTAAAACAGTTACAAATTAAAATATTATAAAGTTACTAAAACTTTCTCTGTTCTTCATATATACTGTGATTCTTACTGAAATAGCTATAGTATTTAAAGTACTATTTTGAGCATTTTTTGAACATGAATAAGTAAACAACCTTGAGCATTTTTTGAACAAGAAAATCGAAATTATAGGTTGTATAAGTAGAAATGCATGTTTCAAAGACTGTTACTGGAATCGCTTGACACAATTCCTCTTGGATGCAGAAGGTGTGAGGTTTCTTTAAATATCTGGGTAGAGTAGATTGCAACTTTTTCTCAACTTTTCTGAGTAATCTGTGTCCCTGCTACCTGAAGTAATGAGAGAGGTGAAAGCAGAGCTGTAGCTACCAGCAGGAAATAGCAAGTAGAGGGTGAGTAAAACGTTTACTAATTGTGTTGAATGGCAGGGGAGAGGGAGATGATACAACTTTCCTCAGGACACTCTTCTAGGAAGGCTTTTGTCTTGGTATCCCCTGTTTGTAATAGTCTTCTAATGAGTATGACAAGCTGCTACAATCTCTTTCATTATTAGAACTGTAAAGCAGCTTTGTATTTCATTCTTTCCTTGTCCTCTAGAAGATCTGCTGCTGACTGCACAGGTCTACACCGTTGTTCTCAAGGCTTCCTGAGTCCTGTGGTCAGAGGCTAGGAAGCCAAGAGAGTATTCATCATCTGTTTTTCCAGCTTTTCCATATGGAGTGACTTCGATGTGTTCTAGTGGTTGTGATGTTCTTGTTCCTATTGATGCATAATAATTTTTTGGGTTTTGGTCATTTTTACAAAAATAATTCAACCTGTTAAACTGAATGGCAATGGGCCTTGGCCTTTCATGCCAATAAACAGGTTTTGCAGCTGAGGGTTTTGATCAACCACAGAAAGCTATTACTGTTTTAGTCTCGTACCCTACATATTGTATGCAACAAGAGAACCATTTCAAGCACTGAGATTTGCCAAAACGCACAGATTTTATTTGTTAAAAAAAAGTCTTAAATGTGTTCTAAGCAATTTGCTGAATAGGGATATCTCCCAGTTTAGTAATCTCTTTCTTCAGTTCTTTACTCTGGGCTGAGGTTTTATGGAAAACAATTTCTCTTTTCTGTAGCTTTCTCCCTATATATCTTTTTTTTTTCCTGGCAACTGCAAGTTTATAACCTCTATAACTGTTCTTTATTCTCTCCTCTGTTCCTTGTCCCAAGAACATTCTTGAATCTGCTGATCTCTGTCTTTAAGAAACATTCAGTAGTTTAATTACACAGATTCCTTGGATGTAGCCTTATTCACATTTTCAAGGTGCTAGTGACTTATATGCGGTAACACCTGCGAGGCAGCATTTGGTTTTAATTTTGACTAACTTCTGTGTATATTTTTACAAACTACGTAGTTTTTACTGCATTTTATAACCTTTACTTAATCAGTTTGTGTTCATCCATTTTTCCCTTGTAACGTTCGATGATACTAGGAAATTTCATCAGTAAGGTAGAATCTCAGAGGATTACAATATTCTAGCACACATGCCTGAGTTTGGGCTGGCAGGGGGAGAAGGAAAAGCTTCTGCTAACATTTGTCTGCCCTCTGGAAGCTGAAAGGTAACATATTCTTATTGGTTCACTTTGTGGCCCAAGGCCATGATCACCTCAAAGAGCCTACCCAGAAGAGCAGGAAATGTGTGTTGAGGACGTAGATGGGAACCAAAGGTCCCAGCTTTCAAATGCAGAAGGCAAACCGTAGGAAAACATATTTCTTACTTGTCTGGGAATAATGTTTTGAAGATAAAATAAAACAAGAACAAGACTGTTGAAATGCAGATTCTTCTATAGGGACTATTCTGCAGCAAATCTGGTATTAGAATAAAAATTATCTTTCTTAGTGCAGAATAGTGAACTTTCAAAAGGGGGGAAAAGTACTTATTCTAGAAACTGTAATATAGTTGAAAAAAGGCAAAAGGAATTAATGGTTTTACGCCTTGTTTTTTGATAAAGTCTTGCTTCTGAGGTGGTGTTTCTTTGAAAGTTCTTGCCATGTACATTATTGCAGAGATGATTAGGTTGGATCGATGATCTTGCAAGCACTTGCACATCAGTATCAGAAATGCAGTTTCTTTGCACGAGAACACATTTCTCTTAGCTGGTATCTGCTTTTGTTAATATTTGTGCCTTATTTGTCTTTATTATTTTGTATAAGTGCTAGGGATACCAACTTCAGTGAAGTGTTTTAAGATCGTTGAAGGAAAATCACTGTAATTGTAATGCTATGGATAGTTTAGAATCAAGGAAGACTATTCAAATACTTAAGATGTTACAGTTGAAACACAGATATAGTACTGCCCAAACTGAATGTCTGCATTTGAGCTAGCTGGAGAGGTGATTGCACCCAGATACCTGAAACTTAGACAGTATAAGATGATTTAAATTTCATAGAATCATTTAGGTTGGAAAAGACCTTTAGCATCATCAAGTCCATTCGTTATTAAGCACAAAATATTTTCTGATTGAAAAATACAAAAGCAAAATCCTATAAAGATAAAAATTTGTGACATAAACAAATAATTTAAAGCTGATACTTCCCAACAAACATTCTTCTAAAAACTGTAGATGAGTTTGTAAATGTTCTTCATTCTTGTTTATTTTATACAGTTGAATAATTACCTCTGAATTACTGTCGTAGCTCTCTTCTCATTCTTTCTACTGGATGCTGCCCAGTGTCCTGATGTGCCCTCTCCTTCTTGCATTTTCAGCCTCTGCAGGTTTGACAACATGGGACTAAGAAGAGGGAGTTTGCCTGGAGCACAGCTCTGTCATGGTTCTGGTTGAGCTGGTGTTAACACCACTTTAACTACTCCTTCCTATCAGTCTTATGCCCCTTTCCTGTTGAATAATCAAACAGAAAATTGGGTGGTTAAGCTAATTTAAAACCTGAAAACCCTTTTTGACTGTTCTGGGCTAATAGAGAGGCCTTCTCTTTTTGGATTTCTTTTTCTTTGCTTGCTTCCTTGCTTGTTTGTTTGTTTTGTGTCCTGTTTCCTTTCTAGGAATTGTATTCCTACCTACTTCTCTTTGTCAGTAGAGGGTAGCTGATCTTTACTCTGAAGCCCTGGGCTTTGTGGCTGTGGGAACTGTAGATGCTTCTAGGCAGCTTTACCAGCTAGGGAGGCCCAGCTGCACTTCCCAGGCCTTAAAGACTTCTTGGCTATTTGCTGCATTTCTTTGCTATCTGCTACGTTTCCATGTGGTCTGAAAGTTGAACTTGTGAGAGCCAAGAGTTGCACTTGATGATCCTTCTAAGTCCCTTCCAACTCAGACTATGATGCTAATTGTTGGAAGTAGATAAGTAGATCCAATTACTCCGAGGTGCAAATCAGCTGAGAAGCACTTCTTTGCATGTATTTGAATTAGTTTTCTGTTTTGAGCTGGTCATTCACTGTGTGTTAAGGTGCATAATAGTGCTGATGTGATGGGAGTGAGGGCAATGGGGACTGGTAAAACTTCCCTTTTGGTGGCAGATAGCAACCCACTTGCATAACTGTATCCACCCACATTCATAGGTCAGCTGCCTGCTCAAAGCACCAATACAACAAAGTCAAGTTTAAAAAAGAAGGGAGTAGGTTTAAGCTATAATTTGCACCAGTGGTACTCATGACAGTTCAGTCTTTCTTCTTGTCCGAGAGTCACACAATTCCCTCCTACAGGTCGTTTTGGAGTTATATAGTGAACTGGATCAGGGAATTTTTCTAGCTGAAAAATTCCTTGACAAGAAATTTATTTACCTTTAACCCAAATTAACTTCCCCTTTCATTCACCACAGGGCTGCCGAGCCCATCTGTGTGGGCAGCGGGAAAAGAGCATCCTAGGGATGGGGACAGGGCAGGAAGGCTGCAGTGCCAGCTTGCTTTGAGTGAAGTGAGTGGAGCTGAGGCACGTAGCTTGGTGGTGCCATTTCCTGCCATGTCATTCAGCTGAACTGATTTGTCCTTTTTAAAACATATGTTTAAAGTTTTCTGGCAGCTTTGCATTCTCTGTAACAAATGCTCGGTACAGTAATTGCACTGATATTCTGCAGAAAGTTAAAATGAAAGATATTTGTAATTGTTTTATCTCATGAAAATCAGAATATAGAAGCAAATGTTAAGTCATGAGCTATTTGTTTTCAGTATTTTTGTCGTATTTACAGAATAGACTTTGGGGTTTTTTTCTGCTGTAGAAATTCTAAGAAAGATATTTTTCTTGAGGAGAAGTGTAAGTCTTTCGTTCAGATTCTGTATATTGCTCATTATAATCCTTTGTTTTGTTGCCAGATTCCACTAGTAATATCATGTATGCAATACTGTGTAATCTCCTAATGTAATCTCTTAGCATTAGTAGACTTTAAAAGATGATGATGTAAGGATGACTAATGTTAGTCTCCGTTGTTTTTTTATGTAGAGTAGCCAAAAATCCTCTGAAAAGTGGTGTTTGAAAACTGCAGGGAACTTAAAATCTCCTTCTTTCCTTAATTTCAATACATTGCACTTTTAATTTTTTTTGTCATTTCATCTTTTTTTTTTTAATAAGCAATTTTAAAATGAAATGATTGTCACTCAAAATAACTGTATCTGACAGTATGGTTTTCATAATATGAGCATCCCAGCTGATGCTATTCTGAAATGTAATATCAAAATCAAAGGAAGAATAAATAGTGTGTTTGAAGATGAAAACCAGGTATTTGATATAACTGTGCTGAACTATACAGTGTTCTGAACGAATGTCCTTAAAGGTTTTTTAACTCAGAAGCTGAGAAGTAAAAGGCTGTGCTTGATAAATTCTCATCCCTTTGTTTTGAAGAAAGTGGGTTTGGAAATGCAGGGTTTTTTAAAATGATCTGTCTTGTTTGTTCAAACTCACTAGCTGTGTTCAAGAGTACTGAGTTCTGGAGACAACTGAAAGCAAACTGCAACTGTACTTTTAAGTGCAGAATTCAGACAGCAGCATTTGTTCTGTTAGATTGGATTTCTCAATGAAAAATCTCCTAGATCCTTCATTGAAAAGACAGTTTTCTTCTCAAGAACTGAAGACTTCCACATAGCAATAAAAATTTTAGGGTGTGCTCTAGCATATACTGTGTTTCTCGGCTTTGTGCCAGTGAGTAAAAAAGTACATACAGATAATGTGCATAGAAAAATACTAGTATCCTGAAATAAAAGTAATTAATGTTTGTGCTGACTGTATGCAGATTTTCTATTCACTAAGGCAGAAATTAAAATGTGCTGCTAGAATTTTCTCCTTTATTTTTGTTCATTGTGTACATTAAGCAGAATAGAAATATTCAGGATAATGATCATATTTGTATCTGAGCAAATTTAAATTTTGGACTTTCCATCCTTTTGATCTATGTGGTCCTTTCATGGTACTTTTAGCTGCTGTTTATGACAGTTTTAGTGTACTAGTGTCTGTTATATAAGCAATGCTGTGTTATTTCTTTAGATTGATGTATAGATATTACAAATCTTTTTTTCAAAATTATCTTTTTTTCACTCTTGCAGAAAATTCTAAGCTGAGACATGTAGAAAAAGATGTTTTGATTCCACAAATAATGAGGGATCGAGCCAAGGAGCTGTGCTTAGATAAGGTGCAAGGTAAGAGTCAAATATTCATTAGGAGATCAGATATATTCTGATATCAGATGTATATTTGTGCCCTGAATATAATCCTTGGTTTTGAAATCATGTAGTCAGAGAATTAATATGTGTGATCTGCATCTTATCTGTTCACTGTGAAACCAGTACTGAAGCATATAAATCTGCTGTGTTGGCTTTGGCTGCTTGGTGATGTGGACTGTTTTCCAAAATGACTTGTTCTCGAGTGCTGTGGAATTTAGTATGATTAATACAAAATTTTGCACATTTCAGTCTACACTGTGTGGTGACAGAGCCACACAAGAGTTATTGCATTCCTATATATAATATTTGATACTTACATAAAAAAGAATTGCCTCATGTGAGCCTTCAGTTAGGGCTTCTCTCATTATGATAAATTTGTGTAAATATTCCCAATATTCTTAACTGCATCCTTTCCCTGCCCCAGCATTTGAATGATATGTGCACATAAACCCACATCTGTTATTAGACAGACATCGAAATAGGGTGATGCAGTCTACTTCTGTTTTCATTTTCTTTTGAAGAGTACTGGACAATAACTCTTTAAAGTAGTATCACCACTTCTTCTGACACCCAAGTCGTCTAGATTGGTACTTTCTAAACTTTTTTGATTGTGCACCCCATCAGTAAAAAATTTCTGAGTGCACAATCCGAATATATGTATATTTATTTATAAATTATGCAAATGAACCATTGTACTAGTATGTTAATATGCACTACAAAACATGAAAATAGAAATTAAAAAAGGAAGAGATAAAGATGAAATAAACAGTACTTTAAAATATTTTTTATGCTATTTACCAATGGTACAAAAACATTTTTGCTCTGAAAAGTTTACTGTTAATAACAGTATTTTTTATTGACATCTATATGACTTAACATGCTTCATAATCTTCATTTAACACTGTGATAGAGGAATTTGAAGGTCTGGTTCTAAGTTCAGTTTATTTCAATACTTGATTTTAACGGATGTCATACGTCAAAAAGATACCTCACAAAGATGCATAGATCCCAGTGGAAAAAGTACATTGTTCCTTGCACTTATTAAACTATAGCCATTTTTTCAATACCATCCACACATTTTGCAAAGTTTTTGCTTAAAATTGGACTAGTAAATGACCACGTCCCCAGATGTCCATCAGTTGTTCTTCAAAACTCATTGGAAGGTGTTGCATATTTATATTTTTAACCCACTGAAACTCTCATTTGGAAGATTTTTGACAGGTTAGAAGATTCTGTTTCTATCCTTTTGAGGTGTATAGATGGAAGAGGTTTTTGTTGGTGGCACATTCACATTGTGTTTGGCAATAAAACCAACTCAAAAGTCGCATAATGAGGGGAACATATCTGAATACCTGTTTTCAAAATGCTCTGTCCAAAGCACAAGTTTCTTTTCCAAAAGAGTTACTTTTTCACTGTTGTTAAAACATCATCTTCACCTTGAGGGGACACACTGAGTGTTTAGTTTTTGGAAATTCCTGCTAGGTAGCAAACTACTCACACCACTTGTCATCACCAAAAAGGTCAGAAAATTTGGAACTCTTGTCTTTTTGTAAAAGAAAAATATGTCAGGTTTGACAGCTCCCTTAAGGGTTTTACCACAAGATACCCAGCGAACCTCTGCGTGGTGCCCGAGATTTTCATGGCCCCTCCCCATCTCGGTACAAGCTGTGGCAAAGCTGCCAAGAAGTCTGGTAAACATGCCACTGTTTGAAGGGCTTGTTTTTATAAAGTTACCACATCAGTGTCATCCTGTAGCACTTAGTGCACTCCTGGCTCCAACTGCCTTGCTGCAATAGTTCACCTATGAGTGATGTAGTGAAGTGTTTCACTGTCTCTGTAGCCTTAGTCTGGAATCCCTGTTTTATTCCAGTCAAAGCAGCCGCTCCATCAGTGGATACGTTTGCGCAGTTTTGCCATAATAAATTGGTTTTTATTCAAGAAACCACTTCCAGTTGAGATCTTCTCCAGTTTATCTTTCCTTTAGTGGCTCACAAAAAAAGTCCTTGTGCATTTCATTATTGACATGCAAATAACTGAAGCTGAGAGAAGTTAGAAACTTCTGTACTGTACTTTCACTCAATTGTATAGTAAACCTCCCACACTGTGTAACTTGTTCTAATACTTGTTTCTTCAAATCTTCAGCATTGTCTTCTGTGCATCTTCCAACAATGTTTACTGACAAAGGAGTGCATTTTAGTTTGTTGCCACATTGTTTTCCCTGTATTATTTTTACTGTGGCAGAAAGAAAAGTTGTTTCCTCAATGGGATGTGGCTTTTTGTGTTTCACAAAAAGAAGCTTCAAAGGAGACATCTAGACATTTATCACTAGCTTTAAAGTCAAGTCTAATTAAAATGGTCCAGCGTATTTCTAAGCAACTGCTTTTAGGGGTTCTTCAAAAGATAAAAAAGAGTAGTCTTACAGTAATTTTGACATTGAGTAAGTGGGAAAAGAGTTTGGAATATCTGCCAGAGGAAAGTAGCATCACATGACAAGTACCTTTCAGTGCTGTTAGAAGGACTTAATAGACCTTTTTACATTTGAACAATAGTTGAATCATTTTTACTTTGAACTCTATACCTGTTGAGGGAAAAAAATGAAAAGCAATTTCAGTAATGTGGGTCATTGAAAGAAGATGTCAGTTAAGAATATTCCGAGAGCTTGCTGTTTGTATAATATTGTTTGAGGGTAAACCAAAGGGAGATTGTGTACGTGTTTTTCTCCCCTGAACTTTCTCTGTGTAAGATGAGGACTTTGGTTTCAGCATCTTCATTTTCTGTGGCAGCAACCAGTATTGGAGATTCTTGAGCTGTGAGTTGTAGACTGTTACCTTGCCGCTTCTCTGTTGTTTTGCCTCCATAGATTTTAAAGCCAAATGTTATGGGTTTTCTCTTTCTGTGACATTGGGCAAAACTGTAATTTCTTTCTCCTGCATAGAATTCAGTTGCGTTTCGTTAGGAAAATGAGGTTTGTAGATGCATCTGTCTTCCCCTCATTCCTGTCACCTGCAAGCCAGCTTTGATCAAATTGTGTGGCAGTTAGAAGTGGAAACAGAGTATTTCTGAAAAAAATTTTGATCAAACAGGCAAGCAAAAACCCACATTGATACTCTTATTAAAAGATAAAAAGGTGGTAGCATAAGTTCAGCTATTTTTGTCAGGATGGAGGGGAGAGACCAAACCACGGGAAATGAAACTTAAGCAGTTTTGTGAACTGGAGGCTTATCATTTCTTAAATCTATTGTGAAATTATTCCTGGAATAAATTTCTCTTGTTAGTACACAGGGATAGGTGTTAATCAGAGTAAATAGGCAATGCTTTTTATGCTGTAAACAATTATAAGCTGTGTAATTAAGTAATCAAAGCTCCTGCAATTGTTTGTGTGCTGCAGAGTGTACACACATGCATGAAATGGAGCTGTTTACACCAAGTGGCGTAGCTACTCCTTTAACTTGCTCTCAGTGTAGGATTTTCCTGCGTTATGTTAATTTTGTTTGAGAAACTCCTATTAATAGGTTTCATTTTGTCTTTCGGAAATTGTGGTAAATGCATTGGTAATAGAGGAAATAAAACTATTCCACAAGTGTGGGCCTTAACAAATGGTTTGATCACGCTGGGTTCACATGTATCCCTATGGGGAGCCCCTATACATTCAATAGTACTCTGCGTGAGCGCGGGGGTCCATCTGTATCCAGCCCGTTACCTTAGCCTGCAGCTATACCACCTAGAGCTGTGTGCTTATCAGAGCTAATAATGCAAGTAATGACAGCCTGTCCAGCACGTGTCCCAGAGCTGTCCAGGGAAAAGAAACCCCAAGGGTTAAATAAATGAATAAATAAATAAATAGGAAGGTTTTGTTAACTCAAAAAGTGGTCCTGCCGTCCTAGTGCACGGTTGAGTGGGTGACCCGTTGTTATGCTTGGTTGTTAGCCTACTAGAGTGGTTTAAGGATGAAGAAAACATGAAAATATGTCCATCTGATCATTTTTAAGAACAATTCAGTATTGTGTCTGGTCATATTTTACTTAGATTATACTTAGATTAATTTTATTTAGATTATTTAAATTTACTTAGACTTTTTTTTCAGATTGTTCCAATATAGTTCTTGTGTGTGCTGTGTGTTTCTTAAGAATTTTGTACCTCTCTGTCTCAGAATAATTTTTGTGTGTTTTAAGACTTTCAAACACTTTTTCAGTGAAAATGGATATATTAGTAATTTTATTAAATTGGTTAGACAATGCTTTCTGGGAAACATTAGTCAGTGTTAAAGGACCATTATGTAAATTGCTTTGTTGTGTTCGTATCCATACATTGTATGTGTGTGAAATCATGGGCTGCTATATGAGTTACAAAAATAAAAACCAAGCAAACAAGAAAACACAACAACATTGTCATACATGGTCTTTTCACTGTATTTTTTACAAACTGTAGCATGAGTTTGCCAGAAATAATATTATATCCATATATTTCTGTATCAGCATGTCCTTCACATTTCAAACCTATGTAACTTAAAGGAACATTTATTAGCTAATGCCTTGTCCATTGATTTTATGAAATAATTTCTTAAGTTTTTTTTCTGTGGAATTATCAAGTTTTTTGCTTTGATTTCCAGTTGTAAAATGTAGATACGACTAAGAGCAAAATCATAGCACATTTCAGGAACCTGGAGTTAGCATTTTTCATCAGAACTGTTCTCTTTAGCATATCAAAACTTCTATATTTTCATCTAGCTGTGCTTTACTTTCCATTACTCCTCAAACAAGGGACACTCACAAAAAAACCTGCAAGAGCTTTGGTTGGTCTTGATCATATCTACAGAAAAGCTTGTCTGGTTTCTTGAGAGCACTTACTCTGCTGTTCAAAGTTACAAATTCTGAAACTGAACTTGATGGTTTAAGGTAGAGAAGAACTGTTAGGAACAGAAATATACAAACTTGAAGGACTGTTAACTTAGTTTAATTAAATCAAACTTAGTTTGATTTAATTTTGGGTTACTTGGTTTGGAAAATAGAAACAGCTAACTGGCTTTGACATGCTGTGGGTTCAGACCGAAGAAGTCCTGAATTGAGAAGTTACTGAGTCACTGAGTCAGTCATGAAATGAATTCTGTATTATATTTCTTGTATATGTTTTGTGTATTTGTTGCATTGTAAAGCATTTTTGCCCACCTTCCAAAACCTCACAACATTTTTTGCTGGGAGAAGAACAAACTTGCTCTAGAGACAAAGAGTTTTAGTTCTGAACTTTTTTCTTCTGAATTTTGTTGTCTGTAACTGATACATCATCTGGATTTGGGCCTTTAAAGATCACCAAGAGGTAGTGCAGATTTCTTCTGTAACTGAGACTCATTTGTAAGGTTCAAGGATTCAAGTAGGAACTTGAACTACACACTTTTCAGGGGGAATGCAGGGATAGATAGTCCAAATCAGCCTGGTTCTGCCATTAGAAAGATGGTGAAGTAAATGTAGCCATTTATTATTTGAAGCATATTGTGGGAGACATCCCTTTGACCAAGATGACAAGTTGTTCTGTTCTTTAAAAAAAATTCATTAATTAAAAATAATTGTTATGAGGGAGACACAAGGAAGATATTTCCATCTCCTTCAGTGGATTAAACTATTATGATGGTTCCGTTGTCTGTGGGAGCTGTGTAATTAAAGCAACTGGAGTCACATTGCTGAAAAAAACCTGTGATACTTTGCAAGGCTTTAAAAAATGGTTTGGAAAGTATGGCTGGAAAAGGACATTTCCAAGCAACCACCCTCCTCCCATTCTCCAGATTTCCCATTAGCCCTCTCCTCCTCGGGGCTCATGTTGATACTTAGTGAAGATGATGGGATGCAACACTACTGCAGGCTTCTCTACAGTTGAGCATGACCAGTGTCAACCAGAGTTTTGATAATGTGCAGTTACTCAACAGTCCTGTCTCTGACATTATCTCTGTCCCCCTAGGGACCACCTGCTCTAGACCATGACCCTTACACCTGACATATCAAGGTCCATAAAACCAAAGAAATTTCTGATTGAACTACATGTGATACTGCACATTTAAATGCCCAAGCATACCTTTAGATACTCCTTCTTCTTAAAAAAAATCTTTTTATATATACTTTCTTATCAGAAATGCAGATAATGAAATGTGTGGAATACTTAGCAATTTTTAGTTGATATCGCTCACTTTCTTTTGTATTGCAGGCCAAGTTCTGTTAATTGATTCAAACCCTTGCTGAATGCTAGGGGAGAATTAACCTGTTGGTACCTACAGTTGTGGTTCTGAGGTTGATGCTGGAAGATGCTAAGACTGATAGTAGTGGGAAATTACATGACAGCTCACATTTAAAAATTTTGATGAGTCTTATTGTCTTGAAGGAAATTAAAGCTAAGATCACCATTTATAACCGAACTTTGCTCATCTGCTTTGCCTTATTGTGAAAATACAGTCCTTACCACTGTTTTTTTTTTAAATTCACGTCACTCCCAGGAGTGTCTGGGAACACAGTGATGATGAAAGAAAAAAGATCAAGTGACTGATAAAAATCAATGTGTTAACATGACAGCTCCTGGTACCTTTTTTTAATTGAGCTGCTGTGACCAGAAATTGTTTACATGTGCTTATGTACATATTATTCAGAGTTTGATGGAAAGCCTGAGAGGTGACACGAGAGCATTTTTATGACCAAAATAACCTTCTCTTATGAGGATGAAAAAATGCTGCATTATTACCTGCAACTTCATTTTCGTGAGGGGAAGGTTAGTATAATTTGAGAGCATAGTTTCAATTCAGCAACAAAACTGCAGGTGGAGAATGGAAAAAAGCTGTTGTCCTCTGTTGCTATATTTATTGTCTGAATGTGGACGTACATTATAGTCATATTGTGTGTGACCCCATGACCGTGTATGAAGCTATTGATATTACATTATGTTGTACATGTTATGCAGTTGTCAGTTAGTGAAATTATTTTGGATGCTTTGATAGTGTACTGCTATATTTAGTAGTGGTAATAAATTGCCTTGTCCTTTTTTTTTCTGGCTAGTCTATCTGGTAAGAGTGAGATGCTGATTTTTTATATGATCTTGTTTGCACACAATAGCATTTATTTTGAAAAAAATATTCAGCACTATATGTTTCCAATGAACATTTACTCTCATCACATTTAACTATGTGAATTGATACAATCTCTAGAGGGATTATGGTATATTGAGCTTTGCCCCAGCAAACTGGATAGAGAGAACAGCTATATGTAAATTACAATTTGAAGAAATGAGATTCTAGATCTCGTGGTCTTTTTTTTTTTCTTTTAAATGATAACAGCATTAAGTAGCCTAGGTTAATTTTGGGGATATTGCAGAAAAGAAATATGAGGGCATATTGTGTTGCTTGGTGATAGAAATTTAAGTGTTCTAACTAGTTTTCAGGACTTTGAAGAATATGTTCAGGGATAGAACTTGCCCTGTTTGATTATTTCTGTCCTTCCCCCCTCCATGTCATTTCAACCCAGCTGATGACAAGAAATGGGTCAGACTTCTAGCTTAACCACTGCAACTTAGTTGTGTAGGGTTTTTTTATTTTTTATTTATTAGGGAATGGAACAGCTTTTACAGGGACAAAGAGAAATGAAATCACTTTCAATGAAAGAAAGAGGCCTCATTATAGCCACCAACAGCAGTTATTGACAGCTACACTTCCTATTAACAAGGAGCATTTAAGAGTTTGGCTGTTGGATCTTTGGACTTGATCTAATTTGCTAGCATTAATTAGTTTCTTTTGAGCACAGACACTTGGTGCTCACAGCTATAGATTTGGAGGACTAATTAGGACAGAAAATTGAACAGAATGGGGTAAGGCATTAACCTTCAACCATTACCAGCTGGGGCTCTGATAAAGACCACAGAGTCCAAATGCTCCTATTCATGCAAAGAGTACTCTAATGAATATCAATTTCAGCCAGGTTGCCATATCCTACAAGCCCTGTCTTAATTTTGATTCTCTTACCTGGTAGAGATTTTTATGTATAGATATTAAAGTGGTATTGATAATTCAGAACTCACAGATGAGAACCTCCAGAGGTTACCTGTGTTTTTTCCAGTCTTTCAATTTCGTTTTCTCAAGTTACAGATTTTATTGGTTTTCAGCTGAGATCCTGAATTTCAAATTGATTTCCCTGTCCAGCATAAATATATTAACATAGCCCAGATTAATTGCACATTCTTAACAAATACTAGTTTAAATAGACAACGACTGCGGGTTTTTGGCTTATTGCAGTACATGGTAGTAATATCCATGACAAGAGCACTCACCAAGCTAACTGCTGAAAGTTGAACAATAGGATTGTTTCCTTTGCAGCTCTTATGATGAGATACAGTTACATTGTGGTTGGTGATCAAGTTTTAGGAGGAAAACTATTCTTTCAGGCTGTGGATTGATAGTGTTTTAACATCTACAGAATGGAGGTACTTAACCTGTATATAAAGAAAGGAAAAAATCAATTGCCTTTGTCCTCTTGTATCATTTCTTGGATTATTGGAAGAGTTTAACTTGAATTAAGAGTCAGGATCATCAGTTGTTTCAACCCTTTAGTCATCTTGCTACTCCCTGACAAACTCCCCATTAAATCTGGATCCTTGATGCTGTCTTCATTTGACTTCTGTACCTGGAAATTCCTTACCCAGTGATGACAAAAGTGTAAAAGACTTTTCTCTGTCATAATTTCTTGAAACTTTTTTTTCAGGAAGGACGCTAAGATTGTTGTGTATGCCTTTTACATGCTCTAATTATTTCCACCTCTCCACTGGTAAACTCTATACTGTTAGGTTGAATAGCTGGTTCTGCCTCTTAGGGTCCTGGTGAGGTCAGATTGACCCAAATGATAAAAACAGAGAAACTCAACCTTGCCTGTACCTCCTGATCTTGGGGTATTTCCTGGTATTTAGATCATTTTTCAGAGAACACTGGGAGATAAGTGTCCATAGGGCAGCAACCAGTGGATAGGGGAGAATGGTCAAGCTCCTCTCCCAACGAGAGTAGCATGGTTGCTGTCACAGCCACTTACTAATATCTTTTCCCAGATGTTATATACAGTATTTACTGATCTCATAGATTTCTTTCCCAGTTGACACATTTTGATTCTTCATGTGTCAGTCATTCTTACTGCCAGCAAGGGAGAGCATGCTTGGGATTCTGTAAGGGGTTTTTTGCATTCATTCAGTTGATGGTGGTGATAACCTACGGGTACTGTGTTGGAGTATTACAGTGAGGTGTTACTGTGGCGTAGGTGGACATGGCAATTCTTTGTTAATCGTGTGACTTACAGTAACTGTTACTTTTAACTGCATGTCCTTAATGATGTATTATGTAGTTGCTTTGCAGTTTTGGATTATAAACCCCTCTTAGATACTACATTCAACAGTTACACAGTTAGCACTTTGTGTAAATAAATCTTAATACTTTTAAGAGGTCATGCTATATTCCCATTGCATGTGTATAAATATTTATGTCATTTATGAATTATGAATATCACCCTGGGGTTACTTTCACACAGAAAATAGGTTATTTTTCAACAGTTGAAGTCAGTATGTGTTTTGTAGGTACCATTAAGTTCAGCAGTGGAAAACAGAACTTAGTTTGGTCAAAAAGTAGCTAGTGTATTCAGAATACAATAAATAGTGAGCTTTCAGGCAGCCTGCAAGCAGTGTATTGACCTTGTATTCAGCATACGGTAACAGGGGAAAGCTTCTGTCCACCACTCTTTAGAGAACACATGAAGTGACAAGTGTATTTGCCAAAGAAAATTGCTTATGCAAATCACAAAAATTGAAATTAAGTATTAATTTCAGTTGAGCTAAATGGGAATCAGAATAGAAGTTGTGGTTTCACCTAATGTGCTTTGATTTTATGAGGCAGTGCATTATGAGAGTTGTAGTTTTGATCTCCCATTTTTTCCTGTAGATTGGAGACTTATACCTGTTGTACATATGTATGTGTGGAATACTACGAGTTAGTGGAGCTAGTCAAAAATAAAGGCAGGAATCACAGGTCTTATTACTCAATAGGGGAACACAAGTTAAATTGAAGTACAGTTTGGCAAATATGCTTTCAACAAAATGTTGTGTTCTAAGTGTTCTTCATGCTTTTTTGTGTTCTGGAAACAATCAGAGTGTGTTTGATGAAATCTCAAAAATTTTTATCCTGTTTAGAGATGAAAATATTTTAAACTTCTTTTTCCATGTGGAACAGTAGTTCTAAAGATTGCTTAGCTTAAATTGAGTGAGCTGTCCCTCTGGCACTTATTCTTTGATGTGGAAGTTAAATGGGTCCTGTGGTGACAACATTGACAATGCACAAGTTCTTTTTTAAAGTAGAAACAATGTTGTCTGTTGCTGAGTAAAACCATGTTATTGTACATTATTTTTCAGGTCCTTTTAATAACAACAACAAAAAAAATCCCCCTCTCTCCCACCTCCAAATTTAGTTTTGTTGCTATTGTAATTGCTTTCCAATTGTCTCTGTGGTGCTACATAGAAAAAGGGTAGAGAGATTTGTGTTGTGAAGAGTGTTCTACTTACAGGTCCGATGCCTAAGAAGGGAGTATAGAGTACAGTAATGAAATGTTATAAAATGTGTACTGTACTGTCATCCCTCTGAATTTTATTTTGAACAGTCCTGCAGAAAAGAGCACCTGGAAAGTGCTGCCTAAGATCAGGATAGATCCCTCTACAGGTAGTGTAATCATATGACAGAAGGCGAGAGGTATTTTGGATGAGGAATCAAGAGCTGCAGAGCTGGTCAGAGGCTGGGAAAGGAGATGGTCAAGGAATGCTAGAGCTTTTCCTAGAGTTTTGGAGGTATGAATGAGGCTTTAAATTATGATCAGGGAACAAGAAAAACAGTTTAACTGTTGTATTCTGGATTTGAGAGGGATACTAGAAAGGATTTGAAAGGAGTCATGTAAAGGATGGAAGGTAATCATTCTGATAGGATAATGAGTAGGAAAGGAATTTACATTAGGAATTTTGAATAAGATAGTGTGGAAGACCAGTGCATGAAAATTTCCCTTGGGTGGAGTGAACAGTCTTCTCTTGGTATCTATCAGCTGTATTGGGAAGAAGTTGAAATAGTTATAGGGAATCTGGGACTTTATGGTATTAAGGGATCTGCCTTCTTATCTTTTTCCTAAAACGAGTTTAAAGAAAGGTTTCTTTAACTCCGTAAGGCTTTTTTTTGGACTTCTAATAGTTAAGTTCAGAATTTCCTTGTATGACTTTTATCACCCATAAAGTCTTGCACTTTATAGGCTTCTTTCTTTCTGTCTGTGATCCTGAATCTCTCAAGGAGGTATCTAATCATTCTTCTTTTTTCCTCTCTTCAATATAAACTAAATATGCCCTTCAAGCCTTCAGATCAGTAACATATTTCAAGGATATTTAAATAGTCCATTTTGAAGCATGAAATCATACAGTCTGCTCATGTGTGTAAATTTATCATTACACTTGCATGCCAGGCTTGATACAGGTCTTGCTTTATTTCTTGGTGACAGAAATATCCCATACTCTTTGCTGTAATGGAATGCTCATGAAGTTGGTGTAGAAAAACACTGTGAAGTTGTGGCTTGAGATGTAATCCCACCTGTGGCTGTAGACTGTCAGACCTTCTAAAAGTCATTTTAGGGAGACACAGCTTATGTTGGCAAAAAGAACTTCCGCATGCTGTGGTTTAATATGTGGGAAATGTACAGAAACTATAATGTGGGAAGACATAGGAGAGAATTGAAAGCAAGACTTCTTGATTCAATCTAGACTGGTCTAACTGTGCTTCAAAAGCATGAACTTCATTTCTGTAAAATGATTATCAAACCTGAGTACCCTAGAAAATGACTGCTGCATTGGAGGGCATATGTTTCAAGCATAAAAGGAATGCAGGGCTGGAAGGGACTTTTAGAAGACATTTTGGTCCATCATCTTCTCTTGGGGTCATATGTAGCATGCCTATGATTGTCCTGTAACCTGATTGATGTTTCAGCTTCTCTAGACAATCTGTTTCAATGCTTAGTTTTATTTTGCCTTTCAAAGAATGCTTTTTGTTTTCTAAATTCTGAGGTTTTTAATGCCTAAACTAACTTTTCTTTGTGTATCAAGCAATTCATGTTCTCAGACATTGGGTAGATTCCTGGTAGTGGTCTGAATAAAAGCAACACTTTAAAAGGAAGAAATAGGATGATCTGATTTATCTTAAACAGGCAAAAGGAAAAAAGAAAAATAGAAACCTTGTTCAGTAGCCATCCTGGAAAACTGTTTCTACCACAGAGTCTCCCTGAAATGGCTTAGGGAAGGTGTTGAACCCTGAGATTCCAGAATTGTTTTCAGAATCATGGAGAATTTAAAACACAAAAACTTAAAAACTTTAATGTTATGATGTAGAGAAGTGACATTAAAATTCACAGGGAGAACTAGTGCTTTCAGGTTGAAGAAAATGGTTTCTAGTAAACAAGAGTGACCGCAGTCTGCAGCTTCAAACTTTGTTGCCCATTACTCTTTCTCCTGCCTTTGGGGTGGTAGTTTTCTACAGTGAATCTGACAGCCCAGTCAAAATGATTCATAAGGCCAATGGTGAAAAGTACTCTTTATTTTTCTCTGGTGTAAATAATCTCTGTCATTCCTTATGTGTCCTGATTTCCTCTTCTTGTTTCTTTGCATGTGTTTTCTGAGTGGTTTTTTTTAGTGTTTCTTCTTAATGCATTAAACTTTCCAGTGTACAGTGTGCTTTCTGTTCATTGTTTAAAAAGCATAACAAAAGTATAGTGTAAATATTGCTAGAAGAAATTGAGCTTCACAATATGGAAAACCAGTGTGTCAGAGGTTTTACTTGGGAATAATTTGTCCATGATACCCATCTTGGGTATGGCTGTAGAATAGAAACATGGAGAAGGTTGATGCCTGTCTTGTGTGTCATCCCATTCCCTACCCCAACAATGCAACTTGCACAAAGTTTGGGTGCACAGGAAATATCCCTTTTGTTTCTTTCCAAATTGCAGAACATCTCAGTGAGGGAGATATTTGAAAGGAAAATCAACATGGTAGAAGAAACATGGCATGGCATTGTGAGTGAGACCCAGTGCAGCAGGACAAGCACACTGACTGTCAGGGATTCACTTGGACATATATGTTCTTTCTACCTGCTGGGAAGTTAAGGAGAAAATTCTGCCAGGCCATAATGTTTAGATTCTTACATTTTTTAAGGCACTCTTCTGCATTATTACCTTAATGTAGGCTTCAACATATATCTAGTTAATGAACAAACCTTACCATTGCTTTCTATAGAATATGGAAAAGAAGAATATAAAAGAATGTGTACTGTCGGGGTTTTACAACCAAAGATTTAATTACTAATTAATTAGTAATTAACTCGCTAATCTTTAACAGGGCACTAAAAGAGCTCACAGTTTCTGTGGTGTCTTCAATGACTTCTATCAAAAGTCCTGTGTTTAAAATATTTTATATTATCTGTGTGTAACAATGCTTCATGACTGTTGAGTAATAGTACTAATGGTTCTTCAGCTTTCTCTTGATAATACAGGTGTCTCCATATTTTTGAAAGCTGTTCCCAATTTAAGGAAGTTAAAAAGCATGTATGTGTATGTGTGATGGATTTTTATTATTTTATACATTCAAAACAGCTTGAGAAAGTTTTGAGTCCTTTGTGGGTAGTGAGAATGGTGTGGAAAAGAATGCTCTTGCAAGACTATTGTGTAAATTCATTTTGATATGCTCCATCTATTGAGTAACTATGAAACTTCAGCAGTTTTAAAACAAAATATTTTTTGAGGAATCTATCTCTTCACTCTGCCATCAAATTCATGTAAATACTAGTTACTGACTGTTCATAAGCCTTTGAGAAACATTCATTATTGGGCAGAGAATACTTAAATTACAACCCCAACAAATATTTTTTGCACTTCTGTAGAAGGAAGATATTTAACAGAGATGGCAACTTTTGCTTTGGCTGCCTTCTCCTAACAGACTATTCAGATGAACAGTTCTGGTCTCATCTTTTTCTTTTCTGCTCTTGCAGTTTAAATATCAATTCAGGAAAATATGGCATGTGATTAATTTTTTTTCTAAGTTAAATATGCTAGTTCCATTCTCTTCTAGATAACTACTTACACATTCATTTATGTACCTGAATTTAGTATGTCATTACTACTATTCTTGGAAGTAAGATTCCAAGTTGGACTTTTAAATCCGAAAGTATATTACTACTGTTGTGGAAAACTGCTGGATTTGGATGACTGCAGTTTGTGTTGTGCCATGTGCATCCATGTAAAGAGGTATGGTAGTAATAAGTGTTTTGTATGTCCAAACCCTAACTGATTATACAATGACTTTTTACTTGGGCAGGTTTTGTACTAACAGTTTTCAAGTGCTCGGGTCTCTAAGCCTTGACTGAACTTGCAGCAAAAAGTCAGAATGATCACCAAAACCTTGTTATATTTCGAGCAATCAGAGGAGGTGAATCTGAATGAGTCTACTCTTCCTCTTCTCCCTTCTGCAATCTTTCAAAGCTCCAGGGGAATAGAAGTTACTTCATCCTGTTCTGCAGTGTTCAGAGAGGAGACCTCTGTGAGTGGAACACTAACCTTGGAGACTTATGTCAGCTTCTTGAACTACTCTTTTGATTTTATTGCTAAGTCATGTAGGATGGGAGACATTTGGATGTTATCTCGAGTCTCTTACATGGAACATAACTGCATCCTAGAAGCATCAACCTCTCTCTCTCCCCATACCCCCTTCCCTGTCAAGGCAACAAGAAGAAAAGCAAGGTACTTTCTGAATTAACTTTAGGCAGGACATGTAAATATTAGGTGGCTAAAATTAGGTAAAGTGAATTCCACCGGAAGTCATTTTTAGTCTCTGTTTACACATACAAATGAGAATAAGACAGTAGATGAAGGAGAACTGTCGTGGTTAGTGCATATGGGGCATTGCATTGGTATTCATAAAGCAAGGATGGCTGTGCTATGAATTTTTGTTGGGTTGTTTGATCTCCTGTAAAAGCCACGTAGAAACCCTTGGACTTTTTGGGCATTTGCCAAGGATTCCTTTGAGGTTTTTTTTTTCTCTGTCTGTCTTTGGTTGCTTCCACATCTTGGGAGTCCCACTGGTTTGTTAAGTGCCTTCTCTGACGTTAAACATCCATATGTCTGAAGTTCTGTGCAGGTGTGGACTGGCAAGATAGTAACTGTAGAGTGGATTAGCTCCCACTAATATTTGATGGAACTAGGGAAAGGCAGTTGATGCCTGCTTGTTCGTTACAAACAAGGCTCATCTGGACACTGGAGTTACCTACTATAAAATTTGGGGAGAACACTTGGAATTGAATGAAGGCTTTTTACTTTTATGGCTCCAGGTATTTAGATTTTTTTTTTCTTTCACCACTAGCAGCAGGCCTGGACTCTGAAGACCAAAACCTAAATGAAACTATTTTTCTTAACTAATTTGACATCTTATTTCCCGTTTCATCGGGGTTTTTTTGGCACGAAATATATAAGGCTGAAATTATACCGTGCAGGGGAAAACAGGCCAGTAATCCCAACAGCATAAACTTCAGTTTATAAATCTGAGACTTGCAACCAGACTGTTGTACAAGAAAACAGATGCCATGCAATAAATTAATACTAAGCTGAATAATAAACAAGATGTATTGTTAAAGGTCTTTAATGCAAAGAAAGTGATTTCAGACTTTCATATGCTTGTTTTCTGTCTTTGTTTAAATGAGGCCTTTGCATGTGTTTTCTTTATTGTTCTCTTTTGCACACATTTAAGCTTTGGTGGGTTGAGAACTCAGTCTCTGGTTGGGCAGTGGTGATTAACTTACACTAAATAGGCAGCAATAATGTGATTTGAGAATGAAAAGGATTCATTTCTTTTAAACGAGGGGAAAAAACCCAAGGTTGAAGGAAATAGTTTACATAATCTGTAAACTAGTTAAGGAGCTGAATATTTATGCAGGTTGAAATTGAAGCTTAGTTGCCCTCTAGGGGTTTTACATTAATACAGCATATGCTAGCTTTTGGGTGTTGTTTTTTTTTTTCTTTCAGAATAAAGGTGAGACAAGTCTTTGGAAAAAACTTACATACTGACAAATCTGTGGTGGTGGAGGCATGTGTACATCTGCATTCAGTGAGTAAAGCTCATTTAGTTCAAAACCCAAAAAACGGAGGAGAAATTTTTAGCCAGATTATGTTCTTTTAATTTCAGTGTACCAGTGGAGAATGCACTCACAATCATCCAGTCACAGAACTGAGAGGTCTCAACCAGGAAAGACCTTTACATAGAACTCAAGACATATCCCAAAGATCTTTCAGTCCTATGTAAACACAGATGATAAAAGGTTACTGGGGGATGTAAAGGTGCTGCTGAAAAGGCCACAGTTATTGCAGCATTAGGACCCTCAGTCAGTTGTGTCCCAGCCACTGAGTGCTGCTTGAAATTCTGTGTGTCCTCAGCTGCCACTGGCTCGTGTGCAGGATCTTCTGTCACATCTTGCCTTACAGCAACTTGAGCCCTAGTTATGGCTCCTGTGGCTGAAGGTGTTAGAAACAAACTTTGTCTCCTTCTTTATGAAGCAGTTGACGAAAACTGAGTAGTTCTTGTTTGTTTGTGTGGTATTTCATAGGAAGTATCCTCATGCCATGGGAAGAAGTGTGACTAATGGCTTCTAAACTAAAGCTACATATAGATTTCCCCTTGTCTTAACTTTTAATGTCTCCTGTGCCAATGGTTTTGTAGCAGATGGACTGTTAATACTTATTGAACAATTGCTAAATAAATTCATAAAAATGCAGTTGTTTTTCTAAATATAGAGACCACATTTATGTGATTATTTTTGCTGTTTCTTTCATAACGGTGCGAGACTGTATTACTGTAAAATGTTCTTGCATCAGAAACAAGATACTTGGAGCAGGCAGAAAGGATGCACTTAAACAACCACCTCCTGCCAAACTTGAGTACGTGTGTGCATACAGCTTGAGTTGCACAGTGTGGTCAATTGTCAGAAGTTAGAGCACTGTCCCTGAGGCTTCATTATACCAAACTGCACCTGGATTTGTGCCAGTGAAGTTGATGGTCTTATATAGATTTTTATGCCATTTACCCATTAAGCTTTACATGAAGAACAGTTTCTGGGTTTTTGAGGGGCTTTCATACCTACTTGCTGATGCATTTTGTTTTACTTTGTAGATTTGTCAAAGGCTTGTTTTTAAGTCCCCTGTCTACAAATATTTCATTTTATTGTCTTCAGAATTATAACGTTTGCTCTGAAGAAATGGCCTCATCTCTTAATTTCTGTATGAAATCAGGTCTGTTATTACAACCCCTTATACAGATTAATTCTTTATACAATGCTTTGGCCTGGTACTGTTTGGTTCCAACAGCCAGGACCATCCCAGAAGCACCTGCTTGGATGTATCTGCTCTATGCTTGGGCATAACATCATGACTTCAGCCTGATGCTTCTTTGTCAAAACCTGTGACTTTGTCAGCAGATCTCTGTGGCATCACTTCTACCTTCTCTTGCTCTCTGATGCTTGATGTCCATGCCCAATCTTCCTGGGCAGTAAATGTTTCCTGGAAGCTGTGCTTTGGATGTAAAGACATGGTAGGTTAGAAAGGAGGGTGTGTTAGTTGTTTTTAGGATTTTTTTTCCTCCCTTCCATGATCAGTAGAAGCCGGTGAGCTGATTGCTATCCTTATGCAGGTTTTGGTCCACAACAGAACTGGTCTGTAAATAAGGTAATAAGCTGCCAGTCCTGCATTGTTCTGGATACCCTTGGTCTCATCTGGTTGGTGTAATGTCTCTGAAAAGTTGGAAGAAAACGTGTATTACAAACTCTATGAGGATGTGTGGTGTGGGAGAGTTTGTGATCCAGGGGAGCATCCTAATTGCCCCGTTACCACAGGGCAGTAGGCAGTGCTTGCTGCTCATGGAAAGTTTTCCAGGACCCAAACAAAATACCAAGCTGTGCGTTGTCATTTCAAAAAGCTTTTGTGTAACAGTTTCAAAGATACAGGAAGAGTGTGGTGCCTGGATTATTTGTGAGCTGATATTCAGTCCTTTTTAGGTACCTGGTTATTGCGGTCATTTATTTAAAACACTTTATAGAAGAGGGAAGATAAATGTTACACAGTTGCTACCAAATTTCCAGACCTTGCTAAGCTTTAGTAGTGTGCTTTCTTGTCACATGGTTAAAAGTCATCTCTTCAAAATAATAAAATAAATAAGGAAGTCTGAAATTCTAAATGCCTCTGTAGTCAATGATGCAATTTCTTTTGAAAAAGTAATTTTACCTACTTTATCACACTGTGGCAACAATTGCAAAGGGTCAAGTTACTCTTTCTATTCAGTTCAGTAAATGGAAACAGCACGGTTTTTATGTTTTTTTTTTTTTCTGAAAAACTGCAGTTCTGATTCTGTCATCCTTACAAGCACTGAGTAATACCTCATTCAGCAGGAATTCTTCCCACACCTCCAGACCAGCATTAGGCTAGCTGTGTTTGAAAAAAGAGACTAAACATATACTGTGAAGTAAGATTAGTACATGATAGCTGATTTGGAGATGTTGGAATTATGGTTGGGGATGCATTGTGACCTGTAAGGGAAAGTTACTTCCTCTTTTAATAACTGTATTAATGTTTAATATTTGACCCTTTTTGGAGTGCCCAAAAGGCCTGAAGTTTTGATCCTGTTCTGTAACCCGTCCTCACCCTCCAGCTGGAACTCTGGAATCAGATTCACTTGTGCTTAGAGGATATTTTGATTCATTCTGAGAAGGGAGAACTACTGCTACTACTACCAACCTTCCGTATTGAAACTTTGAGTTAAAAACATAGTTTTGGAAGTCCAGTAAATTGAACTGGGGGGAGGAGGGGGCAAAAAGGGAGAGTCCCCAAAACAG
The DNA here is from genome assembly GCF_001715985.3 of Manacus vitellinus. Lineage (NCBI taxonomy): Eukaryota > Metazoa > Chordata > Aves > Passeriformes > Pipridae > Manacus > Manacus vitellinus. The sequence continues at coordinate 15,622,485 of NW_021940535.1, read as the reverse complement.
CATGCTGTAACTGAAAGTTGTTGTCACGGTGGAACAGCTGGGCGAGTGCCTCTTCGGGAGTTACATAAATGCCCTGCTCTATCCCCACCGTGTGGTAGAAGGACATTACTATTACTCCTGCCACTCGGTGAAGCTCTGTCTTTTAGAAATAGATACATTTTTTTTTTAACTTGGAGTTCAGCTAAAGAGTCAGTCGCTGTGGGACAGAGGGAGGGGGATGTTGTTTCTTTTAATCATCTGTTATCCTAACTTCTCAGCTGTCCCTGAGTGGCTCAGCAGCTCCAGACGGAGATGGGAGGATAAGCAGAGGCAAGGCTGCTCTGTGCAGTTCGAGTGGGATGCACTTGTTTATATAAAAGCAGGCAGTGACAGACAGTAGCCATGGGGGAACTTGCATTTGTTCCAGTTCTGCCTCTTCCAGCGCCTGGTATGGTAACACTTGATGTCAGGGATACTTACTGCAGGGTGGCAGGAAAATTAGATCAAGTCAGTCTTAAAGGAAGCAGTTGTTTGAAACCAGTGCAGTTTAACTAGGTGGCTGTACTCGTTGGGTGTGCTTTACTTGAAACCTTATATAGAAGGTGATGCTTGTGCTTGACAAAAATGTTCCCAAAGCAGGTTTCTTTAATAGACAAATCATGATTTACCAAAATAAGTTGTTTCACAGCAGTGTGCTCACTTTGCTTAAAAGGAGATTTTTTTGTAATTTCAATAGGAAGAAAAGGAGGTCTGCTTTTCTTGATGAATTTGCTCACGTAGCCCAGCAGATCATCATCTTTGAGCATTTAAATCTGCCTTGAATGACAAAGTACAGTCACTGTAAAGCCTTATACATAATGGTTATGCCCTTGCTATTTCTCCTCTGTCTTCTGAGGGCATAACCCTCTTTTATCTACTTCTGTGCTCTGGCTGTCTTGCTTAGTCAGAAGCAGGAGGACTTAGCTCTTAAAGAACTGGGTTGCTGGAATTTAATAAATATGACAGTGTACTGGATTTCTGTGTGTTTGGGGCAAAATACACATACATGTGTAGATATGAGTGTATAGACATGCGTATAGAAATGCTGACAACTCTGTACATCCAGGATGAGAGATCAGATCAGGTCAAGCTTGTGTCTACAGCACTAAAACTAGCAAGCAGATATTTCTCTGTACCTTCTGTGCCAAAGGTCCATTTGCTGTTGAAGTCCAAGTTTGTTGAAATTCTACTGACTAAACACATACTACTAATAAATTATGTCTACCACAGCATTTCATTAGCATTTAGCGATAGTCAGGAAAGTACTGGCTGACAATTCAAGGTGTATGTTTTTTAAAAGTAATCTTTTCTGGCTGTATGATTACTTAGAAAAACACTTTTCCTAGTAAGATTTCATATGCACATTCAGCATTCATATCAAACTGAAATGTAACTTTATTCTCTCCAGCCCTTGTCCCCCAGAAGACATTTTGGTCAGATCTCATGTGTGCAGGATGTAGAATGAGGAGAGCTGACCAGTCCTTGTCTAAGGAAAGGACTAAAAGTACCGTGAGATTGCATGCATATATTTTTTTCAGAACTCTTTTTTTTAAAAACTCTTAATTACTTTAATCTGGCATATTTTTGTTAACAGTTTTAAGTATTAGTCTGGGTTTTGTTTAGTTGAACTGATTGGGTTGGTTTGGATTACTATATTTGGCTGTGTTCCTCTGCCTGTTATTTGTGTTTTGTTTTTTTTTTCTTAAAACAATTTTTCTCTTTCTTATACTCTGCTTTTCAGTTTCATTCTCTATTTCTTGGTGCTTATTATGAATTCAGAAAGAAAAGGTCCAATAATCTGCTGTGGATAAGTGTGGGTTAATTGGGACAAACAGAAGTACTGTCCTGCTGTCTGTTGAGGTTTCTGGATATACCTCTTACAAACATCTACAATTCTTAGTCTGAATGGGAGCAAATTTTAAACTACACAGAGCATTTGTAGTGAGCCCGGTGAGAGAGTTTCCCCCAGCACAAGCCTCTGCACTGTATTGGAATGGGACTGTGTCTTTATAGTTTGTGGCTTTCCTGGATTTACTTGTCATTCCTTGATGCAAGTTTCTTAAGATCCTCTTTTTTCCCCAGAAATTCTGTCTTTAATGATTGTTGGGTTTGAAAATAACAGAAACCCTACTAACATTTCTGTAATGAAAAGAAGATCAGCAGCTGAGCATGTTTTGAATTAACTGATGTTGGAGAATCCCTATGTGCCTTACATGTGTTTTCAGAACTGGTATGATATTGTGGTTTCCAAAAAACCCCCACAAACAACACAAATGAAAAAAAACCAAACCCAATAATTTTTTAAATGATTTTTGAAACAGAAAGTTTAAATAAGCCATTGATTTCCTGTATTCATTTAGGAAGCTCATTCTAAGCAGTTGACCAAACCTAGAACCTTGTAATATCAGTGCATTTAAGAAATGAAGATTTGGAAGACTCTGGTTCCTAAGTGAAGGTAGATGGCATTTACAGGGCAAGTAACTGGATTGTTCTGAAAAAAACCCAGACAACCAATGCCCAAACATTTCTGATCTGCACAGAGTGCCTTTCCTCCCTACTGCTTTGGTCCCTTCTGCATCCAGTCGAGACATACTTTGAGGCCAATTAATTTTTGCAGCAGGATTTTGAAAACTTGCTAATGAAAAAGACACGCATGGTATGAAACAAATAAATACAGTTGCAATAGTTGGGACTTCAGCAGGACTTGAGCAAACCAGGGCAGATAGATGTTAAAGGAATTCAGGGTAGTATGTATCTTTCCTGCATTGGGATGATTTTTTCCCCTCTATCTTCTTTTGGGTTCTTGTCAGTTTAGACCCACCATGTAGTGATTGTAAGGGTTTTGAAGGGCATGTGAGAACTTTATGCTTCAAAGTATGAGGCGTGAGGAAAAAACTTCTCTTGAGAAAATGTTTTTTCCATATGTAAACTTTTGAACACATTTTTCTAAAACAGCAGTTACTGACTTCTGAGAAAGATGGTGTACAGGACAAGTGGGCCCTCTGTCTGATTCAGTATTTTGTTTCCTAATCTCTAAATGTTCCCTAAAGCAAAGTCTTCAGATTTGTTTCTGGGATATTGGTAGCATGCATTCTTTATCCCAAGACATTGTGTTTAGAGAAACAGTTTATAGCTTTTTGGGAAATATTCTTTCTCTGCAGTTCACAGTTGTGCTGTTTGCCTTCCTGATGATTCTCTTCTGCTATATGTTCACTTCTCCATCATGAGATGAGGGATGTTTCAACATTTCATAGTGGAGTGCCAGAGATGCTGTGGTCTACTGGAGAGTCCTCTGTTTGCACTATGTACTTTAAGATAAAGCTGCTGTTCTGTGCTGAGAGTGCCCTGGAAAAGATTGGGCAGGAGTATGAATATCCCATTCCTGAATTCCAGGAATTGTCTTTCTCCCCCAGTCCTGAATTGTGTGCTACTGTAGATCATCTGCCCTAGGACAGATGCTCCCAGCAGTACATTGGAGCTACAAAAGCTGAAATTTAGCAGATTTCGGGGAGCTGGCGATGAGCAGGAAAATAGAAAGTATATGTTTATTTTTATGTTATAGCAAATGAAAATTGTGTAGACAAAGTATTTGATCTGATAACAGAGGTTCACTTGAAAAAAACAAGGTTATTTTATGTCAATTTTCTCTTTGCCCTATATAAGATGCATTTAATTATTTCATGCTATCTCCTCCTATTCAAATTAATCTGTCATATATATTGTTGCTCAAATTAGAATAAGTCTTTAATCAGCTGTGTTATGCATGCCATAGTAGACTAGAATGGGAAAACTACTCCTGGCATATTGACGATGCGTGTATTTTATTTGTATTTGTAATTTAAAAGTAAAATCAGAAATATTGATTTCTACTTGACTGGAGAGATGATTTAGTTTGAATATCAGACTGATCTTAATCAGGTGAGAATTAATTGAGTTGGTGGTATTAGATATTCAGTGATGTTAACTGAACCATGATCAATCTACAGAGAAGCTTTCTTTTGTACTGTGTTAGAAATATCAAATAGCTCGTACTCTACAATATAAAACAATCTCTTCGTGTTCATCCTTCTACTTCCTCTGGCTCATTAAATGCACCAGTAATCTGTTCTGTGCATACTGAGTAATCTTCAAAGTACCAAGCTAATAAATCACAATTTAATACAAAATTAAAAGCATAACAACTTCACCATAAAATGTTGCTGACAATGTTTTGGATCATTTTAATGTTTTTGTACACATTTTACAAACATAGATTTTAAAATCTTGTCCTTGTTTTTATTTTAAAGGGAACTGTTCCCTCCTCCTTCCACCATCACCCCCTAAATCTCCATTGTTACTTGGGCATCTTTTCTCCACCCAGTGGTAGACCCCAAGGAATGACCCACACACTGGACAAAACTATTTCCTTTTTTTGTGTAGAGGGAAAAACCTACCCCAGGAATAGAACACAAATGTGGTTTGAATCATGATGCAAGCTTTTTTTTTTTTTTTATTTTAAGAGTGTGATAGCAGTATCATAAGTGTTGAGAAAATATAAATGGTGAGATAACACCTCTGTAGGACTTTCTCTTAAGTAGTAAAATTGTAAAGTCTTTAAATAAACGAGAGCCAGACCCGAGAGGATCAATTTATCTTGATAATGGGGAATATTTCATTTATTTTGTGTACAAGAACATCTGCAAAATAGATGCACAATTAGAATTGATAAAACTGCAGTTCTAATGTTATATGAATTGTACAACACTTTGCAATGTATGAGGCAATACAAAAGTGCCAAATATTGTTATAGTCTGAATCTACAAAAAAGGAACTTTCCGAAATAGCCTTCACGCTACGAACAGTTCATACATTGAAAATAACAAGGATGATCCCTTGGTGTTGTTATATCTGGTTGTCTAGAGATGAGTCCCAAACACTTTTTGTTCTTCTCTTGCTTTGAGCATGAAAAGACTTTAATGTTTGCAGAAAGAAATAATTAGGTATCTAATTAGTTTAATTTAGTTTAAAAATATTTAAACTAAAAAAAAAAGTCCTTTAAAAATCTGCTATGAATATAATCTGATGCTGGTTGTTCCCCTTTATTGAATTACAAAAAAAACCCCCAACTGTCAATTTGTTTTTAGTGCTTGGGGAAGGACGTTACATTTTTTTCATAAAGTGTTTCCTTTACATACAAGTAACTGAAATTTTAGCAGTCCAACACACTGATTCCACCATTCCATTTTGAATGCAACACAGTGAAGAAATCAGCCTAATTCTGCTTGGGGGTGGAAGGGTGTTGTGGACTACAGAAAGAACACTTGCATCTTAAATATGGTGCCTTGTTTTTGTTGTCCACTGTTTGTAAGTCTGCAGACACTGAGATTAAGAGTGTTAAATTTAACCTTGTCTTGTTTAATGGTGTGGAAGAAAATCATCACCTTTATTCAGCAGAGCTGTGGCTCTGTCTTATGCCAGATGTTGGTTTGTCCCTTTGAGTCAAAATCCTACAAGTTTTTTATTTTTGTCATACAGGAGCAAATATTTCTTGAACCTGTGAATATGTTTTAGAATGAAAATGGGCAGTACTCTGGCTTTTTATTTCCTTTTTTTTAATTAAGAAGTGTATGTACTAGGACATCTGTTGGTGGACCCCCACTAACTTTGTTATAACTTTCTGGTAATGCTTCTGATCTTTCAAAATTAACACTTTAGTGTGTATTGCATATGCTTCTCTGGCTGCTTGTGTAGACAGGGAAATTATTTGTCCAGTCTTTATTCTGTGATAAGTGAACTGTTACCCAGCTTCATGTCAGTTTCCATCTGCTTTCCTTATTACCTTGTAATAAAGTCATAAAACAGAGTTGGGGAAAAAGCAATTAAAAATACAGAAGAAAAACGTTCTTCTTAGATGCTACTTTTTTCAGTGAAAATTAGTGTGGACTGTAAAGATCTTTGTTGTGTCAACCTTCTAGCTGATTATCAAAGAAACCTTAATAAAAGAGTGCTCTGTAACTTCAAAAAGTTTTTAATCAACCATCAAATATACCAGGTCAGACACTCAAAAGTAATTCTTGATACCTGCAACATCATTTGTATAATTTTGTATTGGAATGGAATTACACAGAGACTTGGAATAGGATTTTTATTTAGAAATGCATATCTGGACAGCTTTATGGGTAATTTTAGGAGGCTTTTTAAAGCTCTTTTTTTCTGTTCTGTGACTTTGCATGCGTCAGGATCTAATTTCTGCTTGTTCTCTGTGTTGTGCTTTCTCAGGCAGGTAAGTTGGGATAGGGAGACCCAGTGAAATCTTGCTTTTGCATCCTGGGCAAATTTGGAGGTACCAGGGACCAAACTCAGCAGCTTCCCCAAATTGATCAGGATCTGAGATGCTCCCTGCTGAAGAGTCAGTCCTTGGTAGGGCTGATTCCTCACTGACCTCAGCCAAAAAGCCTTCATGTCTGTCCCTGGAAATCATGTGAGCTACTGTTGTCTTCCCATTGTAGGCGGATCACTTGCACATGCCAGTATGCCGTAGTCAGCAGGTGAGAACTGGCCAAACTGAATTGCTCTGTATTCAAACATGGTTGTTCAGCTTTTGTTCAGTTGACAGCAGACCTTTGTCATGGCAAAGTTACCATTTGGCCTTACATATGTGGTTGAATTAGAGAAGGTACTAAATTGCAGGCTTGATTTAACCATTAAAATCTCTCTATGCGGCTCCAATGGCCAAAACATAATGAGACTTAAAATTCTCAGAACTGTGCCCAAAGCTTATTTTGGATTTGCTTTACAAGAGAAGCACAAAGCTTTCTGAGAGAGAGAGAGGAAGGTGGTGAAATCCAGCCTCAAATCAGTGATGAACTGTTCAGCGCACTGTCTCTGAGCTGTAGCCTTGGGAAGACATCTTCGCTCCATGTGGATCCCCCTAGACTCAGCTTACAGCATGGAGAGGAGCCTGTGGGATAACCTGTGTCAGATATGCTGTCATGAACCATAACTGCTGCAGGTGAAAGGGGGGGTCTGTGGCCAGTTTCCGTGGTAACTGGTAGGCACCTGCAGCTCGTTGACGCAGTAGTGGATCTGTCCTTGTCTGTGCACAGAGCATTCAGTGATGGACATATGTAGCTGTCCTGGAAAAGCCTTGGCAACGGGTTGATTTTATCAAGGGCAAGCTTTTTTCCCCTTTCTAACAAGGCAGTTTCACTTCTGTTGCATTGAGCCCTGTCCTTCAGTTTATTTAGTTTGTATTTATAAATATTGGGGTTAACTTTTATTGCTTGTTTGAAACATGTCTTTCTTTTGTGTTACAATCTGCAATGAATTTGCAGACTGACTCAAATTTATCTCTAGTTTTGCTGCTGCTTGAAAGAAAACAAATCAGCCCATGATTTGTAAATCAGCCTATGAACTTGTAAAATCACAGGGAGTCATTTGCTAAAGTTGTAAATATTGGATCATACACAGGATTTCTGCTCTGAAAGAGCAACTCTTCTTTGTATGATGTGCAGTATATCAGGAAGGAGGTTTGTTTGAGCCTGAGGGTGGATTCTCTACTGTTCTGATTACCACTCAGAGCTAATTAAGTGTTAAACTACAAAAGGTTTGTAACCAGATCCTGTATATCCACTCATTTTGTGGTGTTTTGCTATGCACCCTGAAACTTTGGTCCATAATGCAGCTATTGCTTGAGTGAGGAAAGAGTGGTGATTGTCAAGATTACAGAGATGGAGATTAATTTTTGGTTTGAGATTTGGATCCCTTGTGCACTATTTGCGAGATTATTCTCCAAACTAGTAGTTTTAACACTCTTTGTGCTGTTCAACATTGAGATATTTTATTTCATGGAAGGGTTCATGGAATCATAAAATATGCTGAGTTTGAAGGGACCCACAAGGATCATCGAGTCCAACTCCTGGCCCTGTGCAGGACACCTCAAGAATCACACCATGTTCCTGAAAGCATTGTCCAAACGCTTCTTGAACTCAGACAAGGCTTGGTGCTGTGACCACTTCCCTGAGGAACCTGTTCTAGTGCTCAGTTACCCTCTGGGTGAAAAATCTTTTCCTGATATCCAACCTAAACCTTCTCTTGACTCAGTTTCATGCCATTTTCTCGAGTCCTGTCACTGGTGATGAAAGTGAAGAGATCAGTATTTGCCCCTCTGTGAGCAAAATAAAGCATAGTTAAAAATAAAACAATGTTCTCCAGACTCCTGTAAGGTTTCTGGTAAGTGTTTATAACTAAACCTGTCTTGCACCACACTCCTTACATGGCTTTTAAAGAGAAGAGATGGCTAATCAAATTTTGTGTGCTCATATAAGGATGCCCAATATGCTTTAACCTCCTTTCTTTCTCTCTGTTGTTAAGCATCAGTAATGTTAAAGCTAAATAGCTGGAAGCAGTTTTATCACTTTGCAGCAGTGCCTGGCCCTGTACTGCAGGTGGGGCTTTCTGAAGACAGGGAGTGCTTGCAATTGCAGTTCAGGTTTTTTAGTTCACTGGGACATCACGCCTTTAACCAATCAAGGCTGGTGAGCTAACAAGTGAGAGGGACCTCCCGTTGTCTTCTGTGGTTTTGTACTTCACAGATTCCAGAAGAAATGATTACTACTACAAAAAACCCTCAACCCAAAACCTCAGCACAGCACTTAAAGAAGTGCCCATGGAGAGTAGAAATCAAACTGGTCACTAGACAGACCATAAGCTTTCAAAGGCGTTGAAAGTTTATTCCCAGAAAAAAGACCAAAGGACATTTTTAGAAATGTACTAATAGGTATGATTTTTCTGAGATGCTGATATAGGGACAGTCAATGTAAACAGTCCAGGAAAGAACAGAAGAAATGTCAGGTTCACCTTTGAAAACCAAAGAAACATTTCAATAATCTAATAACACTTTTCTTGTGTTGTTTCGAGCTTACACTGCTTTGTAAATCTCAGCTGTCCAGAAGTTTCCTCAAAATTGTGCATTTGTATTTGGATGACTTTAGGTCTAAAACACATGCTGAACGAGATCTTAGAAATTCGGTGTAGTTTTTTGAGCACAGGTTACAGGGTCTTCCCAAGTGGTAATTAACCAGTCAGTTTAAACCCATTTTCTGCATACTTTCATCTGTTTTTCTGGTAGTGTGTGGTGAAGTTGCCAGTGTGTAACACCAGGTGCTGTGTTGGAGCATGTTTTAAGTGTTCATCAATAAATAATACATTAAAAGTAGATAAGAAGTCAATTCTTGGCAAAGTTTTGCGAATGTATATATACATACGTTTGGCAGTATAAGGACACTTAAGTCTGTCATCATCACTTTCAGCAAACACTGCCTTTACTTGTAAATTATTTTGGTAAAAGCCTAATTCATATAGCCATGGGCAAGCAGATTAGTTTCACCTAGGGATTGCTTGCAGCTGTTGGATCACTTTTTCCTTAAAGTCTTGCCAGTAGTGTCCAGGATACTAGAAGGTGAATTTTGCTCCACAGAGGTCCACGATTGCTTGATGCCCATTTCAGTGGGCATCTGCTCTGAGCAAAGGAGAGGATTGCTGCTTTTATAGGCACAAATCTATTTTCTTGTATATTGAAGTCTTGATGTAATGGAAGTTACATCAGCATACAGGATCAATAGTTACTTAGGAGGCAGATTTGAAACTTCAGCTAAATGTCTTGAACACATACAAGGCTGGGTACAGGACTATGTGGCAATGTGTTTGACAGTTGTGCCCATATTTTCACATGGTCAGTAACTTGGAGGTGCTTGAGGTGCCTTTTTGATGCCTAGTGTGATTTCAGAAGGTATAATAAGTATCAAAGAAAGAATATATAAGTGAGCGTAAAGAATGGAAGGGATACAAAAATTGCTGTTTCTGTAAATACTACACAGCTGATCACTGCATACAAGAAATGGAAGATTCTAGTGTAAGTACATGAAATACTTACAAGTCATACTGTCCAAGTTTTTGGACAAAACAGAGTAAGTAATGCATGAACATATGATACTCGTACATATACACTGAGCATAGATAATGTGATTTATGCTATGTATGATGTAGCAGCATTAATTTTTGATTGTACTGGATTAGTCGTAAATTTTGCTAAATATGTGCAAGAAGATAATGATTTCTGTATGCCCTAAATTTGCTGGAAGAGCTTAGAAGAGGAAAAATGGATGTAATTCTGGAAGGAGATGCAGTAGAGGGGAGCTTTGTTCTTGACCTGGGTACTGGTTGATCTTGGACACTTGGCTTTCTCTTTCTCTCTCTCTTTCTTTTCCATCTGCTAAATGCAGCTGTTAGCCTTTTAGCCGACCTCTTAGAACAAAACAATTTGAAATCTTCTGATAGAAATAACAGCTAATTCTTATCTAGAGTTACTATTCAGTGAAACATCTGTACAAGGTGTTGGTAAAAATGAGGCATAATTTTAGTTACTCCCAGATAAAATCTATGTCCTTAACCATGACTTTGCTGTTCTGTTTTAGTATCTCACTGACTTGTTTTTAAGTTTTAAAACCCTGAAAACAGACCAGGTACTTTCACTTAATTGAGCAACTTAATTGTTCTTAAATGCCAGAGATCATGATCCCAGAAATGTAGATCATCAGTATTTCTGTGGACAGTGCTCTTTACTAGACATTTGGACTTTGAAGAAATTCCAAATTGAAGAACAGCTACAGGCTACACAATGCAGAGAAGATACAGAGAAGACAGCAGTCCTTCATGGAGCACTGTAGTGCCGTGGAGTACAACCTGGCACTTCCAGCTTTCTCCTTGCATTCCCAAGAGAGATTTTTGGAAATGCCAGGAACGAACCGTGACCTCACAGTTTATCTCCAGTCCGAACCTTCACACGAGATTATTGCCAGTGGCATTTCTTTGAGGCAGTAATTGCTGTCAGCATTGCTGCCCTCTTAATTTAGATTAAATTAATTTAATGTATATACAAACATGCTTCAGTAATTCCAAAAGCTTTTGCTGTAGAGGAAACACAACCCTGGTTTACCTAATTTTTCATGATTCCTTTTGTTTTGCTGTGATAGCCCTGAGTAGACTGTATGAAAAGCAGGCACAAGAATCATGGATTTGCTGCAAGAATAATTTCAAAAATCTGTTGGTATTAGCAATAGCAGTATGTGTGTGAATGTGTTACGTGATGAGGGGAGAATCCCAATTAAAATCTTGCTAAACAAGTGACAAAGATCTTGCAAACTGTATGAGACTCTGGGCCAGCTATGGCTATATTAATAATAATAAATCAGATCTGGTCTGATACCTCCTACACATGGATTTTTTTTACCAATTGTCATTTTTATAACTTTAATTTAGTTTGTGTTGTTTTTTTGCTTCCCAGCTTTTACTAAATGCTGTCAAGAAACTGGTTTTCTTATGGTGGTGAAGTGTCGGCAAGAGAACACAGCATTGAAAGACTGCCTGGTTGGCTAGTAAGTCCCTCATGAGTTTTTATTGTTTTTTTGTGCATGGCCTATACTAATCTAGAAATGAGTAGAAATATTAACTATTCTCAAAAGGGTTATGCAAGGTTAGGGACTTCGATGTATTTTCTGAAAATGGTATCTTTTCTTTATTAGAACTGTGCTGGTCAGGCCCTGACTGACAAGATTTTATTTACCATATAAGTATATGGCCATAAAGGCCTGTCCTTGATTTACATGGTGACAGATTTCAGCCCAGATGACCTGTAGCCCTATGTTTGCTCTGTTGCATCACCCATGTGAGGATGGAGCACCTTCATCCTCTATTAGTGAGACAGGATAAGTTTGTTTTCATTTTGCTTCTTGAACTGTTCTTTAAAATTTAGTCTGTCTTGAAAGTGTCCTGCTGTTGTGAACAGCAATAGCAGCAGCAGTGGGAAATTGTTAGATATAAGAGAGGTCAACTTGAAGCCATGGTGGATTGAAATGTTTCTTTTGGAAGTCCTAAGTTATTCCCAGTGCCATCAGGCTGAAGTGTTAGATTCTTGAATCTGCCAGGGTGAGAGTTGGGGATTTTTTGAGTTTCACTGGGAGAAAAAGGATGTTCATTTGTTTTTTGGTGGAATGTGTGTCCTGCTCTGTTAAACCAGAAATTAAGACTAATTGCCTTTGAACTAGTGACAGTTATTCTCAAGTATTTGGGAACTGATGAAAAAACCATGTCCAATCAGGTGAGAATTCAGGCCTAACTGCAGTCAGAACTTGCTGGAGTTACTCAGTTTTATTTGTCAGTACATTTGCCTTTTTTAAAAAATAAAATGAAACAAAATGCTACTGGAAAAAATGTTTAGTGCTTGAATTGTTATACTTAAAAACAAAATTATAAGAAAAAGGAATTGAATGTAATGATCAAGGACCTACATATCTACTGTTTGAGACATACACTTTAACCTCTTCCAAACAGTTGTTCGGGTGCATAAAAGAATATAAGTGGACTCCAATAGATTCCCATACTGAGGAAGATAACTGCAAATAATAAATTATTCAACTGAACCAAAACACCAAATGTCTTTCCCTTTTTCTACCTTTCCTTTTGGTGGGTTGACTGTAGAAGCTTGAAAAGGACTATGCCTCAAGAGAAAACAGTATCATGAGAGAATGCAGATCAACTTACTAGTTAGAGTTTACAAAGATAACTGTAACACGTAACTACTTTAAAAAAAAAGTATTTTATTATTGAAGGCAGACAAGTTTTCTTTGGGTGTTAATGTGCAGTATCTGTTCCATATTCCAAGACGAAAACCATTATTATGTATTTTTCTGTCTTGCAGCTATTCTGATCCATCATTCTATGAAGAATGCAAAGCAGAATATTTGAAGCAAAGAGAAGAATACAGAGCAACTGGAATTAAGAAAAAAAGACAGAAGGTTACTTCAAATGTATAATTAAAACTTAAAATGAACTTCTCACATTTTATATACAACTTTGAGTTTCAATTGATTTAAACAGACTTAAATGATCTGTACCCCTGTGTGGAGTTTAACTGAAATACACAAGATGAGATGAATGGAGAATAAAATAATCTCTAAAATTAGATTTTATATTTTTTGTAGTTAAAGATCTCAAGCATGCTGTCACAGTTTGCGAGAGAAGGTGCGAAGGTCTGTTCCTCTGTCTGGACTTGTGATTTTGTTACCAGTTTGCAAGTTGCAGTTTACAAATCCAGAATGTCCATTTGGAATTTAAAGCTTGTGTCTAGTTATGTGAGCTAGGCTACATGAAAACTTAAATTTTTCACCCTTAAATTGTATTAACTGATCACAAATTGTGTATACATTGAAGCTGGTCTATTAGTCATCACCTGATGCTGACTGTGTATGGAGATGCACTTACTAGAAGAGAAGGGTTGCAAATGCAGAAGAGAAGAGCTGCTCAGACCAGTGTGAACTATCTTTTTCATGAGAATGTTGAGTCATACGAGAGCCTGGTAGTACTTGTGCCTACACTGTGACTCATTTTTAAATGACGTTGCCAGAAGGGATGGATGCCTTGTGTTTGTGCGTGGCCCAGACTGACCGTTTTGACTCTAGAGGAGAAAGTAATCTGATCCAGACTTTCTTTGAGAACACAGAATAAGCTGCCACACTTCAAGAGTGAGCAAGTGACCCCACTTGCAAAATTATTGCAGGTATAGGTGAGTAAACAACTAAACTAGGCATGTAAAATGCAGGTCACTTCTTGCAGGAACTAAGTGAAAGGAAGTCCCTGATTAAAAAGGGGCTTACAAAAGATCTTTCGTGTATTGGTACTTGAAGCTGCTTAATGGTAGAACTCTCAAATGCATAAATGACTTCACTAGAGATAGTAATTCAAAGTTTTACAGGCTATCTTGGAGTATCCTTTGAAACATTTTGAAATAAAACCAAATTCTTTACAAGTAGGGAAAGGCTACACTTAAACTTGGTAACTTTAATGCCCTGGTTTGAAAAAAAAATAAAAAAACTTCAGAGTACATAATAGGATTTGATACTTGTCCATTAGAAGATGCAAAATTTGACTTATTTTAATAGTTTCACCATAAATACAATATTGCTCTAAAGCTATTCAAGTAGGAAGTTCAAATCGGACTTTGACATCTGTATGTGAAGGTCTTAACACTGCAAGTTAGTCCTTGCCCTTTATTCTGTGCCTTTTATCAGTAATAGTGTTGCTTCAGCAGAGTGGCTGGAGGACTAGCGAACATTTGTGAATGAAAAACTGAAGAGATGTGTAGCATTCTGCCTTGTAAGGCAAACTTAAGTGGCACTCAGCTCTAAAACTAACCACTTTAAAATAGCACATGTGGAACAGTGTCCTACGTGCGTACTTGCTCTTTTCTCCTTAGTTCAAGCATTTTGGAAAAAAAAAATATTCCTAATCAGTTTGTGGAAAATTAGTTGTTTTGCTGTATTTTAAAAAAGAGTAAACTTAAGGTAGATGGCAAAATGTATTTTTAAAGATAGTGACTGTTCTGGTATGCCGTTATGAAAATCTACTACATTTTCAGCCTCTGGAAATCCAGCCTGGGTATTTGTAACTGTTGTCAAAAGCCTTCCCAAAGAGGATTTGTGTGGGAGCAAGCATTCCCTTAGGGGCAATGCTGTGTGCTGCCAGTGGTATGTGCCTGCACTGAGGGCTCACCTGGGTCATCCTCAGGTTCCAAGCACAGCTGGTGATCAGACACAGCATCAGCAATGGGGGTCTCCTTTTCTGGCTCATCAGAAAATATGTTCAGCCAGTGCGGGGGAACTCCCGTGCAGTGACCAGTACTGAAGGGGAGGAATTAGTGCCTGGAGTGGAACAAAGCCTAGGGTGGAACCTGCAGGTATTGGTCCCCCACCCTTGACGTGCTGTATGTGAACAACAGCCACAACTCACTTCTGCACTGATAACTAAGCTCTGTGCTCAAGCCTGAAATCCCGTGTACTGGATGGTGCTGTCAGCCATTTATTTCTCGTTACCGACACTGTTGTGGGCATAAGGAAGAACTGGGTTATTCGAGCTCCTCCTCTGTTTGGCCTGGGATGCACTCAGAGCTGGGATTTGCCCTGGGCTCTGGCATGAGCTTCCTCTGTAACACATCCATGGCCTTAATGTGATGTTCCCTAGTTTTGAATTCTTGATTTCACACCTTTTGCTTTCTTACTGTCTTGTGCAATATCCTGTACTTTAATTGCATTTGCATCTTTTATTTAAAGTTTAAATGAAAGAATGAGTACTATGAAGTGACAAACTCATACTAGTGAATTCCTTTCGGTTTTGTTTCTGTCTCAGCTATAAACTCTCCTTCCTACTCAGGTTAGCAGGAGGCAGCCCTAGATTCTAAACAAAGTAAGAATACAGCAGTAGTATTGGCAAAGCCTTCAGCTGTGTGCAGGGAACTGGAAGTTTTTTTGCTACATGTTGAATATTTTTTAAAAAGCACTTACTTAGTAATGATGAGAGGATACAACTTTGGAAGCCTGTCTATCTTCCCCCCTCAGCCCCTCCACCTCCCAACAAAACCAAACATGGTAACTGCCTGTACTTAGAGAGAGCAGCCCTGGGTGATGAGGCAGGGAGCTGACATTGTGCAGACATGCAGTACTGCATGCAGCCATCTCCATCTAAGCCAGGGATTGCAATTCTCATTAATGGTCACTAGATATTTCTTTTTTTTTTTCATTATGAAATAAATTCTGCAGGATTCTTATGCATTATCATTCTGCGTAGGAGTAGACAATTAGGGAAATTAATCTAGGTGTGCTTCCAGTGTTTTCAAGTTAGCCTGTCTATATAGAAAGGTTACAGGAGTGCAGCCGCACGGACTGACTTGAGGAGGTCAGCCAAGGTCTGAAGCCTGGCAGTGCCACTCGCCCGTCAGTTAATGTTTGTATAAAAGCATCCGATGTTTTCTAACATGACCTTCTGAAAAATGGAGGCGGCATCACCAAGTGTTTATAGCCCCAGTTTTAACACTGCCTGTTACAAATGAAGCTGTTGCAAAGCTACAGGGCTTTCACTGTGGTCCTAACGACAAGCCTGCCCCCGTGCTTACCTCCTGTAACCATGTGCCCAGCCTGCTTAAAACCAACCACAAGGCACTATTCACTGGCATTGATGGAATTAGGTCTTAAAGCTGGAAGACTGGTTTGTCACTGAGCACCCTTGCTCAGCACAGCACGGCATCTGTTGCCTTTTCTGCAGCACAGGGGCTTGTCTGTGCCTCTTCGTAGCACTTGGCAAGCCCCCAAAACACCCCCATTTTTTACTGGAGACTGCAGTGTATTAAAATACAAAAATAAATATAAATATAAAAATACTCTCAGTGTATTAAAACTCTCTTCAAATTCCTGAGGGGGGCTCCCTACAAATGCAAGATCTGAAAGGAAGGAGGGAAAAGGTGTTATATATGAAAAGCTTTCATTCACTGTATTATGTTCATACAACTGTGAGTAGCACACTGCTCCCCCCCCCAAAAAAGGGGGGAAAAGCCTGACCACTCAGGACCCAAAAAAATAATACAAAAACCATATCAGAACCCCACGTGCCCTTTTGTATTCAGACTACACAAGGCTCTTACTGCCCTGTGAGGACTGTTCTTCAGAGGGCCTGTCTGAAGATTAGACAACAATACAGGTGTCAAGTACTGGAGCTTTTCAGTCTTCCTTTACCAGGGCCAGAGCATCATTTAAAGCTACAGGTGTCTCAGCGTAGGAGTCTCAAAGTCTGCTGCACATTGGTTTTGAAATAAAGTTCAATCTGCTTTATCTCACCAGTACAGTTCATATGATACTTATGTGGGTCTGTGTTTCATTACTTGGAATGGGTATTGTCTTATTGTAACTCCACCATATGTCTAGTGCTGCTCTTGTCTTTTTCCAGCTGTAAAAACTGGACAGTGGATCACAGCTAATTTGGGAGTTCGCTTTCTGCAATATGGCTAGTTCACGTAAGAGGAAAACTGATCAGTTTTAAACCACAAAACTGGCAGGGAAACTTAAAGTTATCAAAATTTAAAAATATTTAAAATTAACCAAACAGTGCAAGTTTACATATATGTTATTAGGAGGTTCATCCAACTCCCCAAATATCCAAATACATATTCATCAGCTTGCCATATGCTCGCTTAAATGTGCAAAGCAACAACCTCCTCCTGCCCCAAAAGCTGTCTTCCGTTTCTGTTAAATGGAATTAGTGCTTTCTTAAATTAAAAATTGTCACATTGGTGGGTTAAGTGAAGGTATAAAATATTCAAAGTTTGCATTCAAGTTAAAATTTGCTTGGTGTCATTTAAGAATTATTTGTGGATTTTGGTCCTTACTATGTGCGATTTTACAGTTTTATATAACACAAGCACATGTGCACACAAACACCAGAATGCTGTTACTACAGCTACTTCTGCATGTAATCTGCTGTCACTCTGATGAAAAGATTTCACTTCTGAAAATGGAAAAAGCACTGTAAGCCACTAGCAGCATGGATTTAAATGACTTTTCCATCTTCAGTCAAAATATGATTGTTAAGCTTAGGACCAACAGATGCTTCACAAGCCAGCAAGCTCCCAGGTGACTCCAAGTCTGGGGACTTCCTTTTCAAATGTTACAGCTTGGACATGGCAATGAATGATTGGATTGGAAATGCTGCCTACAGCAAGCTCTCCCTCATCATTCCCACCTCTCTCCAGTATCAGCATTCTCCTGAAGTCCCTCTCGGCAAACATTGCTGCTCCCTTCTCCAGAATGGGAAGCAGCACAGAATATAAACCAAGAGTCAAAGGTAAAGCCCAGAAATTCTCAGGCTCTGCACAGAGAAGCTTAATTTTAAGTTCCCCTGTCACAGAAGACAGGGCAGGGATCAGGAACCTTTTGACACAAATAGTCAAACCACTTTGAACTCACCATAGCTTAAGGTAACTAAGTCCTTCAGGTTTCAGCATCCAAGAGAATACTTTTCCCAGAATATGCTGAAGCAGGCTACAGCAGATGGCTGTTTTTTTTCCTCTGAATGAAAAAGGATGAACCTCAAATTTAATTGTTTGTATTTGGAGAAATATTTATACACAATCAAGGAATTAAAACTTAAGTAAAAAATTTTGTGCCAAATACGGAAAGGAGATTTGTTAAGTGAAACCAATTTCAAACAAAAATAAATTTATTTGAAATCTTACACAATAGAATTCCCTCAATGCAGAAATCATATTGATGTCTGTTGGATAATACATTACTTAATAAAAAACGCCTTTGTAATATTGAGGTGGGGAACCCCAAAAGTAAGCCATATAGCTTATGCAGCCACATGAGAAATGTTTTCTTTGTTATTACACAGGTAGTTGCTTTTATCAGCTAAAGCCTAGTGACTTGGATTTGTTTTATGCATATTGGGTTTTGTTCTATTACTTTCCAAGAGACTGTACTCCCCTGAGTCAGCTGTGTTCATTGGTCAGAATAAATTCCAGCATCTGACACCATTTCCATTAATCACAGACAACCCAGTATATGTGAGCAAGATAATAGAAAGAAAAACTATATCTGGTGAATGGGAAACATTATTTATGTATGCTGTTTGCTACTATAGTAGAAAGTATCTGGAAGGCATTCTTTCGACTTTGATAGATAAAATGAAAGAGAAGGAGATGGGCTTCATACTTACTGTGCAGGGAAGAGTGTCTGGAACCACAGAGGTCATGTAGCACCCCAGTAACACTTTTACAGCCCATCTTTACTACAGCTATGCTACAGTCATAGCTTCCTCATGTATTTGCAAGAAGTTTTAAGATAATTTGCTACTAAACAGCTGTGAAATTAATTTTTATTACTTTGATCTGAAGCTGGACCTGTGAAGTCAAATACTTCACCCACCCACACAAGTGTAAATAGCCCATTCAGTATTAAATATCTTCCTGCCCATTACAAGTTAGGCATCATGGATCTAAATTACAAAGCATTTTTCTTCAACCTTCGGAGCAGTCAAGACATTTCACTTAACCCTGTTGTATCAAGCCAGATATGAAGCAGATAATTAAAAAAAGGCATAAATTATATTTGCCTAAAAACAGTTCATGGCCTTAAGAGTTAAAAAAAATAGTACTTAGACACCCATAATCTATAAAGCAGGCAGATTCTAATAACTCTAGTTCTCGGTGGCATACTAAAGATACCACAAAAATACTTCTTACGTATATCAACAGTGTGACAACACCAAGTCTGATTAAATTAAGGCTTTGTTTCTTTCACAAAAGAAAAGTTAGTATCCATCACCACCACACAAATAAAGAGTCAAGGTTCTGGTGCTGTGCAAAGGAGGCACGATATGGGTAACTGCCCTGTGAGCAGGACAGTTCTGTGGCAGCACCGCTGCATACAGAGTTCAGTCAGTTCCCTTCAGCAGGAACAAGCTGAACCTCCAGGATTCACAATGTTCAGCAGCATTACTTATGGTCCTTTAGAATTCACAATCAAACCGTAAATGGTGCAAGCTAAACAAGATAGCCAAGATTTTTCTCTTGCCACTATCTAATATAAATCAAGGATTTGGAAAAAAAAAAAAATCTCACCTTTCTTGGCTAAAGATTATATAAAAATGCATTTCTAAAAACAGAGGAATCAGAAAGTTAGTTGAAAGGAGGAAGGGAGAGATAATCCAGTTCTTCATTGTATGTCTTCTTCTGAAAAAGGACACCATCAAAAAGTCACCTTAGAGCTGGTACAAGTTTTAACATCAGATACCAAATATTTTCTTGATAAGATACAAATAGCAAACAAATACAGAACTGAATTATTTTGTTTTATTCCATCAACTCACTTTTCAGTGTAACCTTTTGCAAATGTATGTCATCTGCAGTACAAGACTATCTAGGCCCCATGCTAGATTTCTTTATTTTTGCATTATACCAGCACAGCTTTAACATCAAGGAACTTACTCCTGATTAACAGCAGAGGAAGACTAGGCTTCTGTTTCAGAACTAGAATTAAAAATAAAGAAATAACATTTCAAGCAATTTCTTTTCTGTCTTAAAAAGTTCAAGCGTTAAGGTGCCTATTCAGAATCATTCCAAAAATTGTTTAACTCTTGTGCAGACAGTTTTGATTACACTGATCCAGGTAATCTGCTGGACAGTTTAACAAAGTTGGGTTATTTTTAATTTCCCAAAACATATTCTCATTAGGCTTTGGAGGACTTGGGAATACCCAGGAATTATCTTCCAGAGAGCTCTTTCCGTAAGAATGGTGTTCCTGAAACGTTTTGCCATCAACTGGAATGGGTCTCTCATCTGCCCATGCTTGTAGAGTCACCCTTTCCGATGGGATGTGGACATCTCTCAGCAGAGGGGGAGACACAGCGTTGCAGAAGTCTTTATTGTTCTGTGAGAGGTTTTTATAGACTACCCCAGATGTCAAATTCAGCTTTGAAATGTTCGATTCAACACATTGTACTGGTGAAGTAGGGGCAGCTGAAGGAAGGAGATAAAAAAAGATTTAAAAATTACATTATCTAATGCATTTTTCATGTACTCCAAATGTACTACAGTCTAGCAGGGACGTTAAACACAGTGTTTTCAAGCCACAAGTTTTCAGACCACATTCAGTAACTACTTAAAAGTTACAAACACCATACTAACCTCACCAGTCTGACTTTACAAGATGAACCCAAGAACCTGAAATCACAATGTCTAAAATACACCTAACTCCAAGGAAACCTCCTGACTCCTACTTGAACACAGGTAAACTGCTGGATCTTTCTGACCGGACTGGAATGAACGCTGAAACAGGATTTTCATGCGCTTGGAGAAAACAACCAGATGCAGAACACCAAGTGCTGCCTCCTCCTCTACTGATTCTTTTAACAAGTTGTGTTCTCTGGCTGCCCAGAAACTGAATTCTCATTGTCCATGAAGCAGTAAGAGGGAAGCACGTGGTGTTCCCAGGTTCTCTGTGTGCCACTACTGTCTGACTTCCAAAAGTGAAGTGACAGACTGAAGTATTCAGCCATCTGGAATTCCAAGGAAGTTTTAAACTGTGCTAGGAAAGGGAGGATTTTGAAACAGAACAGCATCTACCTGAAATGGAAGAAGTGCATCTTCAATGCACATCTGAACAGATGGCCAAATAAAACCAGATCTTTTTTTTTTTTTATAGTGATCATGTACATAAACATGTAATGGGAGTAGATTAATGCTTCCTGCAGTTAAAGAAACTCACATCTTATACACTGTTTTCTAGAACAGATGTGAATCTTGAGTATAAACTGCAGTTTTTAACTTTAATTCCTAAGGGACAGAAAGAGGAACCATCTTGGTCAAAGAATACAACTTCTGTTTGTCACTGTGAATTAAAAAGCAGTACCCAATTCACAAATGTCAACCAAAACCACCTTCCAATAGCACAGGCATCATGTCTGAAAGACATTATAAGGCACTGGATTTGGCCTCTTTGTGCTGAAAGCTGTAAAAAGCAATTTGAGGCCTACAGACCTTTAGAAGTTTAAGAAAAATGGAATCCACTGAAAATAGACTGAAGATGCAAAAAAAAAAATAAAATAAATCCCCAATCAAAACACAAACAATCAACAATAAAAAACTCCCACTGACACACATTTGTTGAAAATGCCTCCATATGCATATGACAGATAAGTAGAATCTGCACATTAACTGATATTGTTCACGTCCCACACAGAGTAACAAACACATGTTCTGCAGACTTAATGCACCTCTGAAGTGGCAGCTAGTTTGTAGATGCTAAAACAGCCAGTAGTAGATGTATAGGAAGTGGAAGGTTTAAGTCAGTTCTACCCATATTTTTCATAAGCCCAGATTTTTCTAAAAATATAAGCATATATTTATAAAATATCCGCATCATGTTCCTAGGGGTGGCTGATGAGCAGGGTCAACAGACCTGTCCACTCTTACATACTTCTGAAAAATTAGTGAAAAAAGCCTACAGAGAAAAAGGCAGAAGTCCACTATTTCCTGATCCATCAATAACACCTTTTATGGCTGTGGATGAACAACTCCAGAAAATGAGACTGCTTACCAAGGAGAAAACAAAAATCAGTACTTGTGTAGTGGCAAGACAGGTAACTCCAAATTAAAATAAGGACAGAAAGACACGATATGATCACGTCAAACCTTGACAGATTTCAGATTAAAGACCCATTCAGTTCTTAGTTTCTCTGCTGAATTTATTTGACAAATGTGGTTTAGAATTGTAGGAACACAAACTCACCTGGTAACATATGGCCAACTCTACAAAATGTGTTGATAGTTTGTATCAGCCAAGTACCAGAGAGAGAGTGATCATTAGTCACTGCTGACCACAAAGGCAGGGACTGACCGGGAGGTGAATCCTGTCATTACCTCACTGAGCTGTTTAGAAACAAAATGTCTTGATCCAGTAATGGACAGGGCCATCAGAGATTGTCACCAATACACTGTAACCAAGTTCACTGTTTTTCACCTGTATTCTGAGCACAGTAAATACCACAATTGAAGTAAGCAGAAAACAAAGGAAATAGATTGTTTACCACAGTGTTTGACTGACAGTCTAGCATTTGGCTTGAGAGAAACAAATGTATGAAATAGAAGAACTGTCTGATGAACTGCTAACAGAAATTATAAATACTCTATACAGAAATTATTTAACCCTTATATAAGGCAGTTTTGCTTCCCCAGTATTTTGACATTCAAAAAAATGTCATATTGTGCAGCATTTTGCTAAAAAAGACAACTGACATAAAGAAACATAAGGAAACTTCTGCCTGTTAAAGTCTGATTTTTAAAATATTTCCAATTTCATATATTCTGTACTGGGAAAATAAGACTGCATTTGCAAAAAGATTTTTTTCCCCCCTAATATGAAGTAGTTGTGGTAAAAGGTCAAATACAAGTAAACTTAACACCTCAGCCTTGTGCACATAAGCAACACTTGACTGAGAAAAAAGCCACAAGGGGAACAGAATACAGTACTGAAGAAAAAACACATCAGCAACACCTTTATGTGTGAAGTTGACCAGTATGAGACAGAAGCAAAAGCAGAAAATGGGTAAGCTGGAACCATAATATAGTCTAGCTTATCAACTTCAATTGATGAGATTCTGATAAGATATGATAGCTCTCATTTTTAAAATAGGACATCTTGAATTAACAGCTTGTGTTTGTAAGGTCTATTACTGCAAACACTGACTTGCCTTTATTGGTTGCTGTTGGATTCCTTTTCAGTTTTCGTAGAACCTCGGCTTGCACATCAGTCACTCGGCGCAAATTAGACATTTCTCTCTTCAGTTCCCAATATGCTTGTTGCACACTTTCAAAACAGAAATTTATTACCAGTTAAATACTGCCACCTCTGAAGCAGCCTATTACATGCTTATCAAGCATTATCTGTTAATAAATTGGTTTTGCCTGACATACACCGCAAATTTTGCTAGAGTACCATAATTCAAAATGCATTGAATGATACTGATAATGACCTTAAACTGATGGACATTTGTATATTTTATTTGATTTGTGCATATTACAATATATAATGCACTATATATTAACATACTAGGTAATAATAATAATAATTTTAATTCCCCAAATGGAGAGAAATATGAAGCATACTTTTTCCTTTCATTATTTGAAACTAACCACCTTCCCATAAAATAAGAAATCTCAAAGGAATAGTTAAAATACATAAGTAAAGTGACAATACGTTGCAAAGAAGGTAGTTTTAATTTGAATACCTTTCAATAAATGACCACACACCCCGTCACATATTATGATCCTAGTAATATTAATTGATCAGAATTTTAAATATTCCATATATATTTGGGTCTTACACTGTCTACATTGCTACGCTGAATTCAGACTAAATACCTGAGATCCCAACTGAGCATTCCCACACAGACCAAACTAAAACAGAAAACATACTGTTTCATATTCAAGTCATCTATGCATGATGTATTATTATTATGTTAATACACTGCCTTATCAGACAGCGTAAAACATAGTCACCCAATTCATTCTCTAAGACAGCATAATACGAGAAACTTATTTAGCAAGAGCAGCACCGTTCCAACATTGGCATTACACCTTAATAGTTGGTAAGAAAATCAAGAACAAAAAAATTAGAAGTCAGCATTACCATATGATTCTTGGTAAAATTTCAAGCAAAGGCTCACTGAATACCAGTCTTATGTTGATTAATAATTAATTAATTAATAATTAACTAATTAATTAATAATTAACTTAGTGTTCAAAGGCATAAGGATGTAGTTACTTCAAACTTAAATATGAAATCAATAATGCTTTTTTAATGCTTAACATTCCACCAAAACACATTTATTGAAGAGAAGTATCATGGGTGAGAGTTTCCAGAAAATTTCTTTCTTCCTCACTACATTCACCTAAGACATTTATTTGAAAACAGCTCAGTGTCTCAAACTGTCGAGATGACTAATTAATAAGCTTTATAACTGTATTTTCATGTATACGTAGAGAATTCTATCCCTCTAAAATAGCAATATAGGATCACTCCTGCATGAAATAATCAGGCACAAATCACTCTGAGAAGCAGGTACTAGGCTGTCCTGCAAGTGAACGCTAACAGTGTTAAAACAAATTGAACTTTCTGCTATGCTCAGAAATATCTCACCAGAATATAAACAGTCAGATTGAAAAAGCACTGTTAAAGAACAGAGGAAGCTGACAGTTTAATAGGTAATGTATTAGGTGTCAGCAATTCTGACACAAAGTTAAAATTTTCAAAACTGATATTTCAAGAAGTTCAGATAAACCTGGAGCCTTTCTACTGCAGAATCCTTTTGGCTCTTTGAACTGTTGATGAGAGTTCATTAAAGATGACAACTGTAAAATTAAGTTGATGTGGCAACCACTCTTCATTAATTCACGTGTTTTGGTCTCAAAAATAAGACCAAACAAACTTAAGTTGTATCAAGACAGTATTGTCCAATATTTAACACAGAAGTGGTAAATACAAGAATGGCTCAGTGTCTGCCACTAACTAGAAGAAAAGTGTTTGGATGAATTTTGTAAAGTGCATTTAGCACTTTTACAAGCATCTTGCAAATGACTGCAGGTACCAGAATTCCACTTAAATCACACATGACACATCTTAATTGTTTTTGTGGATGCTGATGTAGAATCCCACTGCAAAGCCTAATAATTTTCAGTGAATTTGCAATTTAAAACCAAGGATACCCTGTGCTGCAGGGTTTATCCTATACTGCCTTCTACATGTAATACGAACCTTCAATATGGCCACCTGCCTAAATCTACAGGAAAGTAGATTTGCAAACTGAGACTTTAAAGTCAGATTTGCAGACTCCTCACAAATGTGAAATAACTACTCTCCAAGACGTTAACTGACTGCAAATGCCTCCATCTCCCATAAAAAGCAAGACTGCCAGCTACAACAAATGTTTCTCACAGGAGGTTTTTCATGTGTGTTTTCCACAGATTTTTGGATGGCCTTACATATTCACTACACATTCATTATTTACATAGTATTACAAGAAACCCTATGCTGTACATATGCTAATTCTGATGGCTGCCACCTGAACCCCACTTTGTGGAATAAATCTGCTCTGATTAATGATCATTCGATCAAATTATCAGTTTGATCAGAGCAATGATCAAAAGATAACTGCTGTGTCTTGAGAGAATACCATTCATCAGCGTGCAAGACTGACTGTGAAGCTCCATCAGAAACCACAGGAATAAGTATCCAGTCAAGGTGAAAGGACAAAGTGTGATTTGTGTATAGTGCGTACATTATCGTCATTATACAAGAGAACATCAGATGAGAAATATCTGTACAGTTCTCTTTCAGTGACTGATCTCCCTTCCCATCTCTTCAATGCCCAAAGAAGCAAAAAGGCATCATGCTAAACAATCTGTCATTATGAAGGACCACTCTTCCCTCTGGTGGAAAACCCTGTAAGTGCATGAACAGGCATAACTGGGTAGAAAGACAGAATTTCATTTCCGCAAGACAGAACATTTGGGAATTTTCATGTATTCCTGTATAGTTCTTTCGCATAAAGAATTAAAAGATATATATACTTCCTAATATAGCACATATACTTAAGGAGTTTATATCACAAGTACAATTATTATTTGAATGGGTACAAAATGAGAACAAATGCTTTCTGATATTTTAGCATTTTTCTGGACAACTGCTATTTCTTTTTGAATGAGTCACACAATGGCTCCTCAGTGTTAAAAAAAAAATCCTTTAAAACGTCTTCTTGTAGAAATATTATTGCACTGCACTAAGTAAGAATATATGTTCCAGCAGTGTGCAAGGGATTTGAAGCCTGCAACTATGCAAACACAGAAACCTCCGCATGCACAGAATGAAGATATTCCATAGCTGGGATGACACTTGGAAATTTATTTACCACCTCCTCAAGTCAACTAATTATTAAAAAAGCTGATTTTTAAATCCAAGATAATTAAATTTGCTTTTTCTGTACAACAATCTGAAGATGTAAATGGTCATCATCATCCTGAACTACAAACATAATAAAGAAAAAAAATTTACAACGATCTTGCTAAATGAGTATACCTAGACTTGAAATAATGTAATTTGAAATAACATGTTTAAAGAGGCTGCTAAAATATTTACTTGTTCAAATATTTACTTGTCCCTCAGTAAACTGAAAATAAAACATGAACATCACTTGATTTTTCATACCTCTGGATACCTTCCCTTTGAAGGTGGTCTCCACTCAATGGATTTTCATCTTGAGCCTGGTCCTGTGTAACAGAGTGAAAGGAAGGCAGAGACTGAATGAACATGATTTCAGATCTTCTATCTGAAAAAATGGCACTGAAACTACAATATTCAGTAATACTGAAATTCACAAGTAGTCTTCATTTGTGTTGGCTGCAGAGGGTTTCAAAATGAAATCAAAATTCTACTAAGAATTTCCACTTAAAAAAATGCTTAAACTACTTACTCATATGAAGGCAATGCTCAGCCACCTCTGTACTATGTATTCTTTTAAACAGCTGAGCTGTCAGACTTCGTGATTGATTTAAAAAGCAAAAATTGAGAAAGACTTTTGATGTCCATAAAAAAAAAAAGAATCAGTCTTTTTCTTGTTCTTTCCCTATCACAGTATATAAAGACCTTTACATTAAAGCAAACTGTTTCAAGTACAGATTTACTTCCACAAGTTACTTTTATAACAGAATGTAATTTATCCTTACTTTAAAATTGCATGTACAGGCAGCCTCAGAGAATTTAACAGGACTGTTTAACAAATCAAACATTGGGCTCACTTCATTAGCTGTGTTTCTACTAGACCCTCGCCTGTGATGAACTCCCATTCATATCCCTTCTTTTCCTGTTACCTTCCAACTACTATTTCCCCTAGCCAAAGCTGTTTTGAATTTGATACCTGTTACTGTGGCTTCATGACAGCCTGTGCACATTTCAAGCAACTTGTCAATATAATGTACACACTGCATCAACTACAATGCAAAACCTGAGTAAGAATATCTAAAAGTACAAAAAAATAGAAAGTAAATTATTTCTACACAGTAGAAAACATTTGAAAAAGCTAACTAATATAATTAAATCAAGTAATAACAAAAATACCAGCTGGGTTTGAAACAATGCTGACTTGTCATTGCCCATTGATCATATTTGCCTGTATTTGGCCTGACAGATTTTTCCCCTCATGACGACTTTCCCACCACTGCCCATCAAAGATTCAATTTCAGAGTTAAAAAAACAGTTGTGCTTTATTACCCCACATTTGAAAACTTGTACCTTTATGTTTCCTATATTAAGTAGTTAGCAGGATCAAGAAGAAATTATATTTTAAAAAAAAAAACAAATAAAAAAGAAACAAACAAAAAAGCTGTTCCTTGTATTTGTTCTTTGCAACAAAAGCCACTGATATAAGCGTTATTTAAAGTGTCACATGTGGTATCCCTTACAACTGCTACCTTAGTCTGTTCTGTCTAACACATTCACCCTCACAATACAATCTGCAATCTTCAATTACAAGTTACAGTATGCCTTCAGATCTTACAAGTTATTGAAAGCACTTGAAAGAATTCCAGACAAAAGTGAAAACAAGGGAAGTTAACAAAACACCTCACATGCTTTATCCCCACCTAGTGGAAAAAATGCAGACTCTCTCCAATACTGTGTGAATCAAGATTACATAATTATTATTATTATTATTATTAATGGCCATACGGAATGTAAAATAATCTGCCTCTTCAAACAATCACATTTAAATCTTTTCCATTCCCTGTGTAACTTCAGTGTGACCACAGAGTCCTAGAAACTGCCACTGCACCTTTCATCAAGGGTAAGATGGAAAGTATTAAGAATGCGCTAGACATATAACTTAACAGTAACAAAAACATTACATTATCTTAATTTTCTTTTGGAGATCCTAACAACAGCCAGGTTACATAATTAATCCCTCAAAACAGACACATGCCCCAGAAATGACAGGGAAGGGCAGCCAAAGAGGTACTTTCCTGACAAGCTTCATGCAGCTACCCTAAAGAAAAATGCTAGGCCTCCTTTAATAAAGTTCAGGGCATCTTTAACATAAGCATTCAATTTTAAAAAAAAACAAAAAAGAGAGAGAGAAAAGTTTTTTTTCCCAAACGTTTTAAGTAGCCCAGCTTACACAGAACACTACAATGACTACTTATAAAAATCATAAAGCTTTATTTTCTGTTGTTATATGGGCAATGGCTAGGAAATGTCGCCTGTGTAAAATCATACAATATCTCTATTTGGAAGGGACCCTTAAGGATCATTCAGTTCAACTCTGTGCTCATTGCAGGACTACCTAAAACCAAACCTTATGATTAAGGGTGTTGCCAGAGATTTCTTAAATTTGGACAGGCTTGGTGCCATGACCATTTCACTGGGAAGCCTATTTCCAAGAAACATGACAGTCTAAGAAAATATTGAAGGTAAATTTTACCAAGATATTCATCTTTCACTCAATTATATACTTTATATCTTTGTTAACCCTTTATTTTGATTGAACCTGGGATTTAAAATAAACTATTACTACAAAAATTCCTTAAAAATTAAGGTACCTTCTGCTTGGATTTTTGCAACTCCTTCCTGAGACTGTTGCACTCTTCCTTGAGTTTTTCTAGATCCTGTTCCAAACTATGAACTTTAAGGTCACAGTTCAGCTTCTCTAATTCCCAGTTGGCCTGAGTACAATTCAAACTTTTCATCACTGTAAAGAAGACAAGCAAAAAAAAAAAAAAAAATCAGATTCCAGTCTCAGTTCAAGGAATGTAAATCAATATGTAAGGCTCTGCTCAACCAGACCATGCCCTACAAAAACATTATATTCTGAAGAAATTGCAGTTTATGACAGCAAGGAAATAGTAACACTAGTAAAGCTGTTGGCAGAGAAGTGGTCTATTTTCTGAGTTCAAAGCATGGAGCCCTACTTTCTAGGAACAGACTGGAGATTTTACATACAAAGGAAGCACCAGCATAAAAGGCACTGATAATAGAAAAATCAGTTCATGGCAAACACACATAATATATAGACCAATCTGCATACTTCTTATGTGTTTTAAAAACACAAGTATTTTCCCCCTCAGATTTATATCATTACATAATTTACCATTGTTTCCCCCAGGATTAATCAGGAAGTTTCAAACAGAACAACAAAAGATACTATCAAAACAAAAGGGGAAAGCGTAGAAGTTACATAAATCTTATTAGACCAAAGCAATTTACACAGTAAGAAGCCACCTGAGATGATCCTAGTATCAAATCAGTGGCAGAACACGAGTCAGAGAGCAAGAAAAAAAAAGAACATGACAGGAAGAAACCCTCAAATCTTCAACCACATGGTACACTTATTTCCAGATTTAACAGTTTAAACAAGCTTAAACACACTGATTTTTTACTCAAACAAGATGCTCAGAGTCCAGTTATTAGTAAAACTGATTTCTAAATAAGGCTTGAAATCACCACATTTTCAGAGCTCTCCTTATAAACTCTGCACTTCTTATCTCCTCAAACCATGAGGTCCTCAAGAGTCATACTAGCACTACATCCAGTTTGTTCTTATAGGTTTAAAAATTTGTGCAACTGAAGCAGTGCTTGAGGTCCTCTTGGAGAGTAATCCAACTCAAGCACCTTTCAAATGACTGCATTTGTACAGACCCTGAAGTCAGTCCATATCCCTACACAGATAGCATTTTCTTGTTCTCTTTTCTTGTAACTAAATTAATACAGATTTTCTTTTCTTCCATAGTGTTTTACGTACCTATCATGAGCCCAGCCCTCTTTACAACTGCAGTAACGGAAGCTGGATTTGGGCTTTTGGAATTGCTTTTGGAATTGTTTGTTTCTCCTTCCTCTTTTAACCAGGCTCTCTACAACCAACATCTTTCTATCTTTTCTCATCTCCCAGTCCTTTAAGTGACTGTTGTCGACTGTAGCTATATTGCTATACAACATCCCCTTGCACCTGTCATATATCCCAACAGTGAGAAAAAGGAATATACTGGATCCTCTGCAGGTACCAGAGGAAGTGGTATTGACTGAATAATCTTTGTACTTGTACAGGTATGCTCCCACCCTGCTCTGATGAAAAGGTGGTGGGGTCCAGAGATGTACATGACACAGCCTATGCACTATCAGGTTGTGCCCATTTCTCAAATTATGAAATCATCTGTGGTAGAACACAACAGCCTCAGATCTTCACCATGGAGCTCCTCACCTACGATCATCTAACATGCATGTCACCATTCACAAAAAGGAACCCCAGCTCAAAGTGCCTCACTGTCAGACATGCCTCTCTTACCCAGCCACTCTATAGGGTTAAACCTCTTCATGCCCCAAGACCATGATATAACCATGAGGGCTCATCAGCATGCACTAAGATGAAGTAACCAAATACACACCTTGTTGTGTTTCCACTTCAGTTTTCAGTTGTAACAGTTCTACTTCTTTAGACTGCAACTGTTCATTCAAGGTTTTCAAGGATTTCTCACTTTCTTTCACCTATTTTCGGGGGGAAGGGGGTGGGGGAACACAGCAGAAAACCATTTGTGAAGCTTTTTTCTATCATGTCTGACAATTCAATTTTTTTTAAACAGAGACAAAACAAAAAAAAATTGGTCTTTTTTAAGCACTGTTCTAGCCCAGTAATAAAATTGAGATCCTTGAAATTGTTATTCCTACATAAGGTATTGTAATGTACTTAAAAACCCTAAAGGAGTGATATAACTAACCACAGACCTTTAGTAAGTAAAATTCATTCTACAGTAAAAATTTACTAACTATGCAAGTACTTATTAAACCATGCATTTAATTCATTACTTAAAAAGGCACACCATTTTTTCCAGCTTGCTTTTCAAGTTATCTCTGTCGATGCAGGCCTCTCGATAGGCTTGGTATGCCTTATTTACTTGTTCACGCCCAACTGAGCTGCATTCCTCTTCCCGCCGGGAGCCAAGCAGCTAAAAGTTGAACAGACATGAGAAATAAGAAGTTTTGTATGTTATGTTGAGAACTGAGCAATCTAAAAAAGGCAATAGTACAGCAGGCAATACTAATCTAACAAAGGCTGTCTACAAATTCTGCAATTTCTAACCATACTTAATGCTCGCTAGTTTATAGAATCACAGAATAGTTTCAGTTGGAAGGGACATTTAAAAGCTCATCCAGTTCAACCCCTCTGCCATGGGCAGGGATACTTTTCATTAGACTGCTATGAGTATTTAAAAACCATTCACAAATCATGATTACTCTCACACTGATAATCCCTTAATCATACTTTTTCCAGACTCTGAAAATGTACAAACTGCTTTTTGAAAAAGGAGTTTTAAGCACATAGAGACACAACATATAGAAAGTTCAGAGGAAACCAAACATATTTTTTTAATGACTCATAATGTAAACAAAGATTTTTTTTCAGCATAGTTATGTAAGAAAAGCCAAAGCAGAATTATTTTACAAACAACTATTAACTTTCAGGTCACCACTCCCTCATTGCCTGCTCTGGCAAGAGACAAGCAAAGCAGAATAAGCACTACCAACTAGATTGCCAGAAAACAGGGAGCAGAGTTAAAATATATTCAGCATTTTTAATAAGACAGAAAGAAGCAAAGTCTTACATCAAATTACATCTGTTCACATACAAAATTCTTGGTTTGACTGAGTATTGCATTTTCTTTTTCATCCTGTTTATCCTGCACACTTCCTTTAAACATGTTTAGTGTACCTCTTGTAGATATTTGCAACAGATTTGTTCAGATTTTCTTAAAAATCAAAGAGCTACACAGAAAAAACTACAAAACCAAAGTGCTGACACATATGTATCTGCCTTAAATATCTCCTCTTTTAGGTGCTTGCTCAAAAAAAAGTATGGGAAAGCAAGCCATAAAGATAAGAAACTTTTGCCCTTTGCTTTTGTATTAACTCTCAAAGTATATGTTCTACTCCTTTTAAATTTAGTCCTTTACATTTTCCTACCCCTAATAAAGCCATTGAAATAGAACACAAAGGCTTAATAAGCTTTCTGGAAGTTACACTCTGAAAACTCAAAAGGGGTAACTCCCCATATATTTTTTAAACATACAGATATATTAGCTATTGACAAAGACTGAAAGTCAGTTCTGTTACTTAAACAGCCTTGGCCTTTTCAATATTCCTCTCTCAGAAACATTTTTACTGTATTCACATGGGAAACAAAGTATCATTTTCAAGAGAATTAAGCTGAACCAGGCCAAACCAAAAGATGCAAGACAAAAGGAACTGTCAAGGTCAAGTCTTGCTTATCTTGATTTTAAGTAACTACATACAAGATGTTACACTCAGCATGGTTGAGAGAATATTCAGTCTAGAGCTCTATTCCTATTCCCATCACCCCCCAGACCTTACATAAAGAAAATGCTGAGATAGTTTTGCCTTTTGACAGAAAGTCAATCTTGTCAAACTAGTCACCAAGAATTCCTGAATAAGTGTTTCAAAGTTGTGCTGAGTGTGACTCAGACTCTGTATTCTAATGCCACAAAACACATACTTAGAAAGCTTTCAAGAATCAGTAACACACACTTAGGACTAATTCCTAGAAAATGTCTTAGCTCTAACACTAGGATGTATCTTCCCATCTCATATAAGAAAGCAATCTATCAAAGTCAAGAACTTCTGCAGTACAAAGACACTCAGTACTGAATGACGGATATATGTTTAATGACAGCATTCATTACTTGGAGAAGAAAAATCTGTGTCCTGGTCAATTTTTAGCTTTTACGAACTTCACTAGATTACGGGCCTGAGAAACTGTACATAAAACAAATGACAAGATTCCTTTATGTTTTAGAATTACTGCATCAAAGAATAGACAGCCAACATCTATGTTAAGCATGACAAATTTGTATTTCAGATTTGAGACTGCAATTAGTTAGACCTAGCTAGATAGTCTTAGCAACCAATTTTTCCTTAATATTTAGGTATGCTGAGCCCAAGAGTCTTTTGATAGACAATTCCTGGGTTCTGACAACTTACAGGCTTTGCACCTCACTATTCAACAATACTGTCACATGTGCTCAAGTTAATAAACACCATAAAGAGGTAGGTAAACTACAGCAACAATCCAGTGCAACTACACATCTTTCTGAATCAAAACTACTGTTTTTGCATTGCATCATATATATGCCCAGTAAGAATCAAAAATCCCAGTATGATGCAACTAGACTACCAGAGGAAGCAACTGCATTTCACTTCAACAAATAAAACAATTTACCAAGACTTTTTAACATGGAAACTATTTTAAGTATATATTTTAAATCCTTAACCATCTGCTCTGCCATGCAGCAAAGGAGTAAAAAAGAAGCTGCTACCAGAAGCTAGTAAATCAACTTTTTTCTTACCTTCTCTTCTAGAATTCTCACTCTTTTTTTTAAGAGGGAGTTCTCCCTCTCTGTCTCCTTTAGTCGTTTCTTGATATCTTCATATGCAGTGACAAGTGCAAAGTGTGAGGCAACAGACTCATCTCCACTATAGGATGAAACAGGAATATCACTGTCTCTCTTGTGAGAGTTGTCTGCTTTTTCATGGTTCAAAATACAGATGTCATCCTCTACCAACTCCTCCATGACAGCTGTTAAAAAGACAGATATAAATGCAAAGTTTTCACAAAGACAAATTCATCAGGAGTCTGAAAACCTTCCAAAATAATACTGCAGGGTGTTTCTGTCTAAGTTTGACAAGATCGAATAATTACGAAGTATCTTAATCTTGCAGAAAAATCTTGAAATCCATTTTACATTGAAAATATGCTGGTTAGAAAAGAAGCATGTTTCACTGTTATTTGATAAAAATATTTTGAATACGTATCAGATTTATGAACCCTCAAATTCATTTTTATTAAGGCTTAACACCAACCTAGAATTTGGCTGGTATCACTATCTGAACTCTGAAGGAATACTGTATCAGAGTTTTTGCAAGCTGGCAATGAGCAGTAAAAGAGTATAGTTGCAACAAATCAACTAACTACCGGTGGTTCCTGACCACAAATGCCAAACTTTCTTCATTTTTGAATGCAAATACTTACAGTTTTCCCAAACTTTGAAATGGAATCTTAAAGTACACTTGCATTTGTCTTTCAAGAGACTGCATGAGTAGCTACTCTTTACTTGGTCACAGTAGAAAACCTCCTTCCAAACAATGATTACAGTAATTTTTGACTGCAGATATGGTAAGAATGAAAACATACTCAGTAAAACGACCTGCTTCAATATGAGTGGAAAAAACTTACAACAGTCTGACCATAAAAAAAGTGTCACCCTAAAATACTAGGCAGACCCACCTGAATGAAAAATGCAAAGTAAATATTACACTGAGGCTTTTTTACAACGTACATCACTTAGGCACAGCAAAACATTCAATAAGAAAATACCACCTTAAAGAAATTTATATATTTTTTTTGACCACCAGCTCTTAAGGGAAAACCCCTAAAGGCATTTTTCTTAAGAGTTATTAGTTACAAGTTTTGGGGTTTGATTTAAAAACAAGCCAACCTCCAAAACTCAAAACCAACCAACCAACCAAAAAAAGACACCGCTCATTCTTAGTTAGTTATGAACATCAAGATTCCTTGCATCTCTATGCAATACTAAGAAATGCTACCCGGTGCCTGATAACATCCCCCCCCCGCCCTTCAACAAACTACTGATGTGAATTCTATGAAAAGCAGACTTTTAATTTTATTTTTTCCCTCTTGAACAAATCTTTACGTTCCTGATGATTTGCTAATGAACCAACAGAAATGCTGGAATGAAAGAACTGAGCATAATGAAGACAGTTTGTATTGTAGGAAAACTTACTACAACAGCAAACTGACTCAATCAGCAGAAGTTTTGCAGGAAAGGCAGCCTTTAGCGCAGGAAAAACCCACAGCCACAATTGCTGCTTCTCCTGCGTATTTGCTATTTAAATTCAAACTGGACTTCCATTTGTTTCTAGATACTAAGAGGTAAAGGGATCAACTGCTCTGGAGCTTGTTCTCTGTGGTCAAACTTCTTTCACCAGGCAGCAGTGGAAAAGCTTTCAGACTGCAGCATTATGAAGAGCTGTAGTACAGCTACTGCTGAACAATGGTGCTGTTATCACATTTGTCTCAATTTGCTCGGAGCCATTTGCTCGAAACATGATAAAAAACTGTGACAGCTCGTTTATACTAAATAGACAGCAATGGAGTTGCGATGGTGAGAAAAGACAGAAAAACTACAAACCAAAACTGGAGTCCTTTTAATCGCTATACTCAGGAGGCAAACAGATGCCTTGTACACTGTTTGATGCCTAAGCTTCCCTTGCTTGCTGTTCTGCCTCATATTTAAGCAGAATGAGCCCTGCAAAAAAGATTTGCTTCCTTGTCATTGTAAGAACAGTATCACTCCAAGGTGACCTTGACCAAAAGCACTACATCATTCAAACTGCATTAACTGGTTGAAGGAATTGCTCATTTTGTCTTCTAAGGCAAACATAACATACCAGCTTATCCTCCTCCATTTTACCAAGGGCCCTGCAAGTCTTGTCACCCATCTCATCAAATTCCTCAGAGCTTGCCCTCTCAAGGCAACACATCTCCTTTTCTCTGAACACTCGACTCAAACGCCATTAAAGAAGTGTCACAGCTTATCATTAGCTCTTGAAGAAAGCAACAGATTTGTGACCTTGTACATAAATAGAGCTTTATCCCCACACTTTCCTATAGCTCCTAAACTTGAGCATCGTACATTCCCTATTTCTTGCACATATCAGTTCCACCAGGAGATGGCAATACGGGAAAACAGAAGACAACATGAGAAGATGAGACCACATTTATTCTGCATTTTGTTAACTAAAACTTACTGCCTTTATGAGCTTTCAAGAGAGAAAGACCCTCCAATTACACTCAGATTACAGAAATAAGATTTTATAAATTCAGGTACACAACGTGCACATGCTAAGAGAACTAGTTACTCTAATATTTTTTTACTCAAAAGATCTCATTTAGTTTACAGGATTATTCAACTCAGGTTTTCTGATGCTGCTTTCTAAGCCAGCACTGGACACTATTTAGAAGGGAAGCATACAACCCCACACAATTTAAAGGGGCTTTGTACTACATGTTTTTCTAAATTTCTACACACAAGATACCAGTTTCAGAAAAATCTGATATACACATTTTTGACTAACATATTGCATACTAACTGACAACAAACTGCCATTAAACAGTTTAAGATCAGCAGTACTATAAAGGTCATGGTGAAATGCATATTTTACCCATCTCCTTTTTTTTTGCTGTCACGATAGACAGAAACCCTTATAATACAAAATAGGGCTACGTCTGTAAGAAATCCCTGACTACAGCTGTAATCTGTCATTTTACCGAAGGACAGGAATATAAATTTAGATTATCCAGTATTATATTACATCATTTAAAAAAACCATGAACTGTAAACAACAATGAAAGAAGTGCTTTGATTACACCAGGAGTTCCAGCTCCTCGAATCTGGCAGAAGGATGCCAGAAGGGCTTGCAGGATGGCTCACCAAGTCCAACCACAGACTGCTACTAAGTTTTAATCAGTTCAATTTCTCCAAATCAAAGCCACACTTGTATGCACTGCTGCAAATGTCCCAGAGTTGTCACTGTGAAGCACCTGAGTGAATTTTGACCTCTCTGGAGTTGCAATTCATGAGATTATCTGTACTAGACAGATTAGTTAAAAGTGAAAGATTTCCCACTAAAATATTTGAAGTAGGATACTGACAAGTTAATGTCTCTGAATACAACTGATATCCATCTCTGCCTACTTAATGCAAGCTTTAAAATCCCACTTATAACACATCCCATTATAAGAAAGGTCTCCCTAATACTTTACTTTTTATTTCCTTTACTTTAGCACATTAGCTAAACACTTTGCCTGTAATAATTACGTTGCATTTATACTTATTTTTAGAATGATCTTAATCTGAAAGTCTATTTCAAAGGACTTTAATCTTCACATCCAAAAAGAAATACATTATATGAATACCAGTGCTAGTGTTTGTATTACGTAACTAATGTTTAAAAACAAACAAGACCCCAACACTGTTAACAGGACAGAGTAATAAGTTCTAGCAGGAGTAATTATGTTCCCTTTTTCTAAGAGTCTGAGTTTGAAGAGGTGGCACCACTTAAGTTTTCTTTCACAAAATGTGAAGAAAAGAAGGGTTTACAGAAACCACTTCTGTTGTTCACTAATACTCAACATATGTTATAGAACATCTTTGATTTAATATAATAAATATCTTGAGGAAAAAGAATGTTTTCCCATTTCTTACTAATGCTTGGCAGAAATATAGCTTTTCTCTTTACAAAGCTTTACAAATACCAGTCATTAACACCATGGGAGGTAGTTAAATATAAAACACATTCTACACAGAAGGAACATGGGATGCAGAAGCTCTAATAGCAAACAGACCACTGCACAAACAGATCCCTGTAGTTTGAAATTCTAATCTTATTCTCGGATCAGAAGGAGAGATAGTAAAAGCAGGATTACATTAAATTTTTCCCAGTATGGAGCAGATCCCCATTTTGCCCCATCTGCTGATCTGAAAGAGAACAGAACTGTTTTCAAAATATTTCCAAAAGTCAAATGCAAATAATTTTAAGATGGTTATTCTCCTGTTTTTTGAAGTCCAAATCACTTTACCGTTTACCTTCCAGAGTCAAGGAGTTTGACTCTATAATGGTAGTATGAACAGTTTCCAGTTGTTAATAACAAGAGCATAATTTTTGTACTCATTTACCTTGCCTTACATAGAAGGGTATATACACATACATGCATGTAGACACAAAAATAAAACTTTAAGTTCAAGAAATGCATTTGAACCACAGGAATCTTGGATGAGCATGTTGCAGTCCTCACCTTAATTTCAGAAAAGTTGTACTGATTTTTTTTTCTTTTTAAAAAGACACTTTTTAAAGCAAGCACTGCAAGGAATAATACAGAATTCCTGCAACCAGCATGAAAAACTCCACACAGCACATGGAACATATGACACATGATGTTAAAAGAAGCAAGACTTCCAGTCTCTTAAAGCATCTATCATTTTGCATCTCTCCTTCAGAAATCTTAGGTTCTCTTTGATTTCAGTGGTGAACAGTCTGTTCTACAGAAAAAGACATCCCTTTTTACAGATACTTGCTCCATTTTTAAATAAAAAAAATAAATCTCTACACACACATCTCAGTAGCTGCTAACTTTGGCCACTGTTCATCCTTTCATATGGGACAAAGTCCACAGGCCCAAAGCACTCCCTGAGAGTCCATACGTACAAGGGCACAGTTCTGCTGCCTCAGCATACTTGGTGTTCTTTCAGAAACATGTCAGCACATCAGCTAAACTAGACCTTCCAAATCACTTTAGTTTTGTTGTCTTCAGGAAACAGAAGTCACTGTCTCCAAGCTCACAAACCAAGCTCACTGTAGTTCATTAATCATGAACATCTGGGAAAGCCAGAAAAATCAAGCAAAGTCTCCTTAGGTACAACAGACAATTTTTTCAATCTCAAGCGTTTTACAATAACTAATGTACTCTCACAAGAACTAGAAAAGCACTAAAAAGCCTATCTTATGACAACAGTGCTTGATAAAATTTTACTTTCTCTGAACAGTTTCATACTCCAGTGCCTCCATCACTAATTTGCAAACCTTTTGTGTCCCCAATGTAATGTAATCAATCTGCCTTCCTGAGGATGCTGTCACTTTCCCTGACAATTACCTGAAAAGAAGAGGGGGAAAATAAAAACCCCAAAAGTTGGAGTCAATGAAATATTATCCCCTCAGCATTGCATAATCCCGCTTATTAAACTATTACATTTAACGTTGAAACTAATTAGGAGCAGTACTGCCACAGAAACACAAGTAGGAACAAGATGGCTCTTGGCTATTAAATCTTTCTAGCACCAAATATAAGTATATTCAAAGGTTACTGAAAAACCCATATGTTCTCATGCTAACACTGAATATTATTTCATTAGGCATTTTTTTGGTGTTCATTGCTTCCCATTTCAAAATGTTTATAAATAACAGCTATTTATGAAAGCTAAGAGGGCTTGCTTTTTCATATCTTCTTTTGTAAACCAAACAGTAGGTCCTACCTCCCAGTCATAAGTTTCCTCCCACTCAATTACACTGCCAGATTAATTAACATTCAGTAAGTTCACAAGTTCAGTGATATTATGAAAGCCTTATCTAAGTGCATTAACTTTTAATTCAACTGAAAACACCTGTTACAGCTACTAAAAGGTAAGTTAAACTGAGTTGCACTGATGGCCCTTGGTCACCTCCTGCAACTCACCAATATAACGTCTGGAGGTTTTCACAACATGGACAGGGTCCCAGATAATCTCGTCTAGGCTCCCTTTTACACCAGAAGGTGGACAAGATGATTTTCCCAGGCCCTTTCCAACTTGAGTTGTCCTACAATCCTATGTTCAGGTTTATATCTCATTATTTCAGACAAACCTGGTCATTTGAACACAACTTCCTGTTAGCAGCTCCTAAGTGGATGACTTTGAACGTTCAAGCTACTTATGCTTCACTTACCTTCCCAAACTTCATTTCTTCTCCCCCCAAATGTCCTGTCAAATTTTAGTAGCATCTATGATTTCATACACTAAGAACTCCACACAGAAACCCTGTGTAACCATGTAAATAAGTTAATTAATGCAATTATAGTATCAACACATACAGCAAAACCATAAGACTGATTGCAAAGTGACCTGTGCATAAGGGAGACACATATGATGTAGCAAGCTAGTTACTAGCCTGACCCTTGTGTTAATCCTGCCATTGCCATCTTAACAAACTTGATCTCATTATCACTGTAACTCTTTTATTCAATATGGACTGTCTATCTAGACTTCCTCTGTTTAAAAAAAAAATCCCTGTGAAAGAATCAAAACATTTATCAAAGGATAAACCCACATTGCATTTTATCCTGTTTTCTTCTACCTTTTTGCTTATTTTCTTCAAAATCTATTCTAAAGAAGTCAGATACAGATAGCATGTGCAGTGACAGGTCTGCACTTTTTCCAAGGGAGTTTCCACTTTCCTAGCAGGCATCCTACATTTAATATTTTACAGACATAATGCACAATCTCCAATTCAACACATCTATTTATATCATATGAACAACTGTTACCGGATTTGAAACTCCATGCACAGGTTTTCCAGTGTTGTCAGATTAAATTATTCTACTTCTCCACCCTGAATAAACTAAATACAGTTTGTTCATGTATTTGACCAATAATTTTAACACTTTCCCTACTTTTTAACTGCCATATAGAAAAGAGAGACTTAATGAAAACCAAATTAGAATATTTGCTGAAATTTATGCAATCTTAAGATTATCTCTAACTTATTACCCACTTTTGCTGGACAAAGGTGTCACTTTATCCTCTTCGCTCTTTTAAAGAACTCCTTACCATTTAATTTTATTTGTAAAACATAACCTAGCTAGTACTCTAGCAAATGTCACCTTATATTTTTCTGAACTGTAAATGTAGCATACAAGGTTCTAAAAATAAGTAGTTTTAGTAAAGATGTAAAGTTGGGGGGGACGAGGTGGCTAAAACCTCCATACAATCTGATCTAAAGTTTACTCAACCAGTGTTTTCTGCCTTCTCACTTTAGAGTTTAGATCAAAAATTGCTCTTAGAACTTGGGGCAACAGTCGTTTACTTAAGTTTTAGTGCGATCATCTAATGCTTCTAACACAAGTCCTGTTATAAAGTATCAATTATTCAAAGAACAAAAAGTAGTAGTAATCTTGGAATTCTTTTGCTTTCTACAGTAATTCTGCTACAACTCCCAAAATGCTAGGATACAGGTACTAGCAGATAACTGGTACTATTAACAGCAGTAACATCTGATCATACACTAATATTCAGGAAATTACGTTTCCCATAGTCTATAACAACACTCCTCAGAAAACTCTGTCTCAGAAGAGAAGCTTGATCTTTGGAGCCCAGAGCAGACTTTACTGTTACGCCAATAATCTTCCTTTCACTCTGCTTTTTCCAGAGCTGGCTTCCAGCACACTGATTTTACTGCCTACATACAGTGTAAGACAGTGAGGAAATTAAGGGATTCCTTTAGAAACAAAAAGCTCCTAAAACCACTCACTGGAACA
The DNA here is from genome assembly GCF_001715985.3 of Manacus vitellinus. Classification (NCBI taxonomy): domain Eukaryota; kingdom Metazoa; phylum Chordata; class Aves; order Passeriformes; family Pipridae; genus Manacus; species Manacus vitellinus. The sequence goes on along the minus strand of NW_021940535.1, from coordinate 15,580,851 downwards.
GCTGACACACACACTCTCACTTCTAAGTTGCTGGGGGTTGATTTATTTAGGTAGATAAGGGTATTTTCCCTACCAGGTGAAACACCAAGATTTAAAGCTGTAATTTCTTAAAAGTTGAATGCTTCATTAGCATATAAGACCACCTCAGCGCTAGTCTGTGCTCCCTTCTTCTAAAGCAACACAGCCTGCAGCACCTGTATTCCTGTCTGCTCCAGTATTCCATCATGCTTCTGTTTCAACACCTTCGACCAATTTGTTCATTTTGTTTGCCAGATTACCCCTATACCAACACACAAGCTTGCAGCTCCAAGAACTCACACAGTTTTTCAGCTTGATTAGATACGCCTTTCTAATTACTTTTATTGCCTATACAAAGACCACTCCCAGCTTGTTAGTGGTACCTTTAAACTATGCTCCCGATTCCCCAGCAGGATAACCCCCTTATACCAGCCAAGTGTGACTGGTAAGAAGGGCAGGGGCACGGCACAAGACCGACACCCTGCTCCTTCTAAAACACAAGAAATTCCACCTCAACAGCAGGAACAACTTCTTTACACTGAGGGTGGCAGAGCACGGGAACAGGTTGCCCAGGGAGGGCGTGGATTCTCCCTCTCTGTAGGCGTTTAAAACCCACCTGGACGCGTTCCTGTGTCACCTGCTCGAGGTGACCCTGCTTTGGCAGGAGGGGGTTGGCCTGGATGATCTCCAGAGATCCCTTCCAACCCAAACAATTCCGTGATTCTACGAGGACGACTCTGTTTTAGAAAGAGAAACTAAAGACCGGCCAGAACCGCCCCTA